>NW_012026812.1:1711735-1749439 GCF_000956235.1 Wasmannia auropunctata
TACGCGAAGATAAATTGCGCGAGCTTTCACGACGAGGCGCATGCGATATCGCGAGATATGAGAACAGTTTTAGGAAATGTTATGTAAACATTTTAAGTTTAGTATTCGCTGCATATAGTAACTGAATTCGTGCAATAAATAATAATAACAAGCGTTTCGGTGTTCCTTTGTACGTGTATATTCGGCTTAACGAAAAAAAAAAATACTTTTTAGGAGAACCGTTAAGAATTTTTAATTTCAACATAAAATTTAGGAATACAACAAATTTTCGCGCAAGATGTGCCTTCAGGCCTCTTTTCAGAACTATTTCGATTTTTTTTTAATCCATCCTCACAAACGAATTCGAGAGAATTCCACGAACTCCTAGGTTTTTTACCGCGAATACAGAACCAGCGTGAGGAGTCGCATTTCGTTGCTTTGCAGTTAAATTGTGGCCCGATGTGGTCACGTACAAAGTATCCAGAAGCGGACCGCCGAACATGGCACTGGTTACGTTTTCAGCTGGGATCTTAACTTTGCGTAACATCTTTCCTGTTCTCGGATCCACGTGTATGACCTATAAATAAAACACAAGATCAATAAGATGTTCCTAATACTGAAATGATAACATTCATCGATTAAGGCTGTAAGTACAATGGAAGAAATATTAGGAATAGGAATAAATATAAGAATTTCATTTTATCCGAAATCGTGTACTGTGGAATACACGAATTCTGATGATTGAAATTCTTAAATTTATTCCTGTTCGTAATATTTCCTTCATTGCTCACGTCTAAAGTGACGAACTTCACATAAGTCTCTCAGCCACGTTGTAATGGAAATAATTGCGTCAGTTGCAATTATTTTGTGGCTTTTTTCCTCAAGGAAACGCGCAATGTTATCTGCTTGATAATGCAAGTTGTTAACTCCTTGTGCAGTATTTCGAGCAGAAAAATAACGAAAAATAATACGTAGTTATTTTGCCGCAATAGCCACGTTATGCATTTTATATGCGTTTTGTACAAACTTACTTCGAGTAAAGTCAAATTAGAATACAGAAATCAATTGCGCGTAAAATTTACTCTATTCCAATGTAACGATGGCTAATTTTCATGGATTTAGAAAACTCCAATAATTTTCATGAATATTTTTTTACATTACATTTTCTATATATATTTATACTACATATATATTTGAGCTGCTAAATTTATTTATGATATGTTCAATGAATCAAGAGAACATTTCAAATTAATATCCAGGGAAAACATTAATTTTACAAAAAAATATACTTCAAGTTGATGTAACAACAGATTACAAAAGACGCATTTAATGACTTCAGCTTTGCTACAAATGTAAAATAGTATTTCTTTCTTTAATATTACTTATAATGAAATTAAAAACATTATACATATATATATAATTTATAGAATATTATATTACAATTCGTCAATCTTTAAATGTCGCTCACTTTACATTATAACTTACGTGATGTCCACCAAATACTGCTATCCAAAGATTGCCATCTGCATCTATGGTCATTCCATCGGGTACTCCTTTCACATCGGTAGTGTTGAGATTGAATACAATCCTCTTGTTAGCTGAAATAAAAAAAAGCTATAAGCTTACACACTCCCTAATTTCTATTATTAAATTGTACGCTCCACGATTATTTTCAGCATACGACGTACACTTTCTTGTAATAATTTTGAATGGAAAACCTAGTAAAATCTTACATATTGTTCCACTATTCGGATCGTAATCATACGCTGCAACCTGACGAGTAGGTGAGTCAATATAGTAGAAGGTGTTGTCTTCAATATTCCATGCCAATCCGTTACTTATCGAAACCGGCGATATTTCCTTCATAGGCTTAAGCTTGTCGTCAACGCGATACAACGTTCCTAGATTGGGAGCTATCACTCCATTGACTTCGTTACCCATAGTACCTGTGAAAAATATTAATCGTTGCAGATCAACAGGTCACATTAATCTCAGTTAATCGTGAGATATTTTCCAGTTTACCAAGCCAAAATCTTCCATACGAGTCCACCTTGCCGTCATTGACCCTTGTGTCAGACTGAGCAGAGTCGAGCGAACACAACACTGTGACGTTCCCCAATTCATCTTCGTCCGCGTCCCACGTAACGAGAACAACATCTTTTCCCGCACCTGCTACAAACTGGTCAGTCGTGTCATCCACGGGTATAACAACTCCAATAGGCCCGTGATCTGAAAGAGTATCGGAACTTACAAATTTGCTATAAATTCAACGAAACATAGGAAAGCTCGTAAGGTATATGAAATCTTACCTATGTGCACGCTCTTCACATCACCTGTTGCAGGATCTAACCTGCGTATGTACTGATTGTATATGTCAACGAAATATAACTTTTGGGTGCGATGGTCCCAGTGAGGGCCTTCGGAAAGGCCGTAAGCATCTGTCACCTTCTCAACTTCCACTCTATCACTTTTACATGCCTCCCTGCAAACAGATTGCGATACTTGCGTTATACACATGCATCCTGTAAGGTTAGAAAACTTAAAAAAAAAAACTGATGGTCAATATAAATTATATCACTCTTGCTGCAGTTACCTATTTATAATTCTAATTATTAGCGGTCAGTAATACACAGATTATGTACATACACGTAACAATTGCAATTGTTTTGAAGTTCAATGCCCTCATTATTTCAATCAATTTCAATCAATGGAAATGTCAGCTGTGTTTACGTGACGCGACACGCCAGATTTCCGGCACAAGAATAACATGCGAGTAATATTAATAATAGTCTTTATAAATACCAGCCTGTGTCATTCAACAAAACATCAACAATAGAGCTGTCATTATATTGTCATTATTAAAACAACAAAGTTTGTTTTTCCGGCTATACTCGGCGGCACTTGCACTTCCTACGTTCGAAACAAAACGTCAAAGTTTAAAGGAGAGAGACGAAATAAAAAAGTGCAATTAAAAAGAACAGTCGCCCGTCTATTTTTTTTTCACGCCATGTAAACACACTTTTGCACTCTTCGGTATTTTTATCTTCGCGTTCGCTTATACGTTTTCAATTCGAGAAAGATATAGAGGAGGTGCAGAAAGGCGCAAGAAGCAGGTGCAAGACGGATCTATGATCGATCTGTCAAAACAAGTTACGTAACAAGTTGATATTATATATTTACGTGGTCATTTTCTTCGAGTGATATTCGTTCGGGGAGCCGGGGTTGCGAGTTGCGGAGTGAAAAGCCGAAAATCGAATTGCTGACGTTGCGTGACAATAAATCGTCGCAAACGAACGACAGCGAGTGTCCAGGAGGAGCGAGCTGAGGCGAATGGATTAAACTCACGCGCGCGGAGAATTACATCGATTATTGCCTCGAATTACCAGCAATCATCCCGACGACGACGGCCGCTGAGCGGCAAAATACACGGCGACGGCTATTTCATTATAACGTGATAAAACTGCACCGATAAGAACTATAATATACTTGTTTTGATTATTCCAGTCGAAAGGGTTATCGTAAATGCAACACGCGCGCGCGTTTCAGTCAAAGGGTTATCGAGATGTAAATATTCGTTACATTGCGAAGCCTCTCGCGGGACGACTTCGACCGGACTCCGATTAACTTTGATCAGCGATCATAATTGACCTGCAGAATGTCTCGTAGCAAAATTTCTGAAATTGAGATTTCTGAACTTCTGTTCCAAACATAAAAATAAAAACATAAAAATAAATTTTTAATTTAATTCTAGTAGTTCTAATTTTCCGTGTTAAAATACCACAATAGCTTAATTGATAAATTAAATTAATTGATAAATCACTTAATCAGATCACCGGGTTAATCGAAGTTTGATCAGTTACTATATTATAACGTCCATTTCTACCTTCAATAATGTAGATTAATTTTTCTCGATTTTTTAACTTAATTGTACTCGTTGTTTTTTTCTTAGAATTCAAGAAAAATAAGTAATTAGTCGTCTTCCGTGAGCATGGCATGGCATGCCACCGAAAATGCACTTCTAGACATTAATTTCGACGACCGTTAATTGTTCATGTACAATAATATACCTTGAGAAAACCCGCTAACGTTTAAAAAAAAATGAAAACACGAGATCAATACGTCTTTGCTAATATTGAAATGATAACATTTAACGATTAATATTGAAATGATAACATTTAACGATTAAAAGGCTGTGAGCACGATGGAAAAAATATTACGAACAAAAATAAGTATATAAGAATTTTATTTTATTATCAGAAATCGTGTACTGTGGAATACGCGAGTTTTAATGATTGAAATTTATTCCTATTCGTAATATTTCCTTCATTGCTCACGGCCTAAGACTTTTGTACAATTTTTGAGCCACGCTAATTGTGGAAGTAATTGCGATTATTTTGTGATTTTTTTTCAAGGAAACTTGCACAATTATTACCTGCTAGAAATGCAAATTGTTAGCTCTTTATGCACGATGATATTTCAAGTAGAAAAATAACAAAATATAACATATAGTTATTTTGCCGCAATAGCCACGTTATGCATTTTATATAAACGTACTTCGAATAAAGTTAAATTAGAATACAGAAATCAATTGCGCATAAAATCTACTCAATTCCAATGCAACGATAGATGGCTGATTTATACATCAAAGTTTCTCTTTAAAATATATTTTTATATTAGCAGTAATAATTATAGAATTATTTATGAAAATAGATCTTTGTACGTATTATTTCTGTAATATCACGTTTTCTAAAGATTGCGCAATATATGCTTATTTCTCTTGATCCGAAAAAATATTTTTTTAATACGTGATGTTTACAAAATGAGATTATTTCATGTATGTGTGATTCATAAAACGTTTGATTATGAACAACATTCGTTCAAAGTAATCAACAATTCAGTTTAAATATTACAAATAAAAAAAATTTAGAGACGCTATCTCTCATAGCTGAATACAAAAGACTTATCCAGTCTGTCTCTATAAAAAAAACTGAATACAAAGGATTGCGTGGACAGAGAGATAGAAATGTGCGGTTTTTCCAATTTTTGAAAAAATTATTTGCGATAAGAATGCAAGTATTCCCATTGCAAGTACTTTTTTTTAAATAACGATTATTATTCTATTGATAAGGTTCAAAATTGCGGCTCGAATGACTCAGCTCAATGCACATTTATGATGAAAATTTAACCGGTTTCTCTCCTTAATTGTGTCTATTTCCAGGAAGCCGTAACATAGTTAGACACGTTTTATCTTTGATTAACGATTTTTTTTGTGAAAAAATATTTTTATCTCGTAGAATAATCTTGATAAAGATAAGCCAGTTTAAATACTCGACACAACTCGACAGCACTCTTTGGATGCTATGCTTCATCTCACAATACAAATATTATACATAGATTTTATTACATATTATAACAATGTTATATTACGTCTATAGTTTTAATCGAAAAATCCAGCTGCGAAAACTCAGCTTTCGTTTCTCGTTGTCTCTCGACAGGAGAATAAATATTGCTTAATGTACGGCTTCCTTTTATTAAACGTGTGAGTACGTGTTGACACCTCGTCAATTTGTGGATGCAATGTCCTTTCACTTACCCGCCACGGACGAGGGCGACGAGAACGCACGCCAGGGACACGTATTTACAAATTGCTCTTCTCATGACGTGGATACTTTAGAGTGTCGTAGTGCGCGATTGGAAAGGAATAGGCTCAGGGTATAGGCTGAAAAGAACAAGTAAAATCTAAACGCACACCGGCTTCTTATATACAAGCTCTCCTACTTTACACGGTTTCGTCGACACCTGCGAAGAAATATCGCTGCTCGCCACGGACGGATGAATATCGGCACGGTACACACAATAAATGACCAACGCAAATTATACTCTTTCCCATTTTTTTTCTTCTCTTTTGACAGTTCGCGAAATCGTTGATGTTGATCGCGTGTTATCGCGTCATTTAACGTGAAAATGAAATATTTCGAACGATCGATATTACTTAACGATAATGATCTTCGACGGTGAAAGACCGTGGATATTGATTTATAATTTCGTTATACGCGAAGATAAATTGCGCGAGCTTTCACGACGAGGCGTGTGCGATATCGTGAGGCGTGAGAACAATTTTATGTAGGAGATGTTACGTGAACATTTTTGTACCCGCGATTTTGACATACTTTATTAGATTTCAAAAATTTTTTCGCGTTAGAAATGTTTTTCTTCCAAGAGGAATACATGTCTGAGGAAATGCGTAACGTACGTGTAAGCGCTATTGAATGAGATTGAGTTATGTATCTAAATATAATGCAAATCATCGCGCACGTCGGACTTATGCAAATTAGCGCTCCGTAAAGGAGTGTCTGATACATCATTTCCTGATCTGCCGCAGTAGTAAATCTTGTACATTTGATATTGGCAAGATGAGCAATCCGTAAACTGTGGAAGAAATAAAATATTTATAACAGATTTGTAAAAAATTATGAAAAATTTCACGTAATAATTAATGATAATTAAAATTGAATAAATCATAAATATAATATTAGCTGTGGATATGCGCGTGTATGTAAATGAAAGCGAAGATAACGAAAGTGATAAATTAGTCAATTGTAACAAGTCATTTGTTATACAGGCCATCATACGTTTCTTGATTTGCATAAAATATGAGCCCTTGACCGATATGTACGGATGTTCAATCATGCGAACGCTTAAGAGGGAAACAACGTAGCAAATTGTGTAATTTTTACTTGGTATAAAAATTTAGCAGTGTTGTACATACAAACTGCGGCACACAGAGGCATATTTTTTTAATTGCAATTGCAATTTATGCAAATTATACAGATTCTCTGGAAATTCCGAAGAACAATCTCGATAGCAATTTTTGAATTCTCGATAGCAATTTTTTTAGAATATTTAGAATATAAATACATTCATAATTTTCTTATTTTTAGACATTAATTTATAGAAATAATTAGAAACAGTACAGTAGAAGAAAAAGAATCTTACATAAAAGAGAGAGAGAGAGAGAGAGAGAGACAGAGAGATTTCTCTGGAAATTCCGAAAAACAACTCTTCATTAAATTCTCGATAGCAATTTTTTTAAGAATATTTAAAATATAAATTTAATACGTTCATAATTTTCTTATTTTTAGACATTAATTTATAGAAATAAGGAACGGTACAATAGAAGAAAAATAATCTTACATAAAAGAGAGATTGGGAGAGAATTAATATATTGATAAAAAATGATCTCGTAATATAATAAATGATACTTAAAGTAATTGCTATACTACATTCGAGTTACAGAAAGTTATGTGCATCGTTTTATTATACATATGATAAATTGCTTGATATCATAATCTTTTTTACTTATAAGCGCAGAGAGAAATTAAGTAAACGATAATGCGAATGTCAATAAGGCGTTCAATTAAAAATGTAGAGAGGCTATATAAGACTTCGCTGCATTAAATAAAATTGAAAATGCATTAAAGAAAATTGCGAGTCTTATAATTATAAATAAAGTATAATTATCTTCTTCAAAAACATTCGAATATTTTTACAGCTAAATTTAGCGTTTGACGTAGCGCGGAAAATTTTTCGAACCTACTGTTATGCAACCCGTCGTGTACCGCTGTATTTCGAAACCCGCTTATCAAGCGATTCACGAAAATTTACCCGAGGTCGATATAATACCCAAGTTTCTCATAAATATACTCCCCTTGGATAACGCCGGGGTGCCACGTGTGATTATCGACCGGCGCGCCGCGCCATCTGGCGCCGGGCGCGGGAGCGCGTGCGAAAGCGCGCCGGCCAACATCATCAGGTCACGTGACACTGGCATATTGATACGTGTCGGCGGGGTGAGCCACGACTCGCGCTACGCTCTGCCAGTCGTGCATACGCGGCCGCGTTCGTGCGCTTGGATGAGAGGCTACTTTGCGAGACGGTGTCGATTCACGGGGATCCTGTGAGGGAAGGTCACTCGATCCGCGGTGCTTAGGACAGTCGTGTCGACGGAACGCAGCCAGGATGGGATGTGAGTATATGTCGCCCACCCGCGCGCGCGTTCGCGAGCCTGGAGAAATTAAAGGGCCAGCCGCCGGATCTCTTTTTTTTCAAGTGCAATCCGCGGGATTCGCCGTTCGCCGCAAACCCCGCGCGCCGCGCTCTCTCGTTTCTTCACGCGCGTGTAACCTCCTCTCGGCGCAAACATATTGCTGGCGATACGCGAATCGCGCCCGGTCGCACGCGGACAGCCGCTAAACCGCCCTCAACCCTTCTGCTTTCAGTCAAATTTCTCGAGGTGATAAAGCCGTTCTGCAGCATACTGCCGGAAATAGCGAAGCCGCAACGGAAGGTAAGCCGCCCGCACGCGACGTACGTACAGTGCGCTATTTCCGTCTCGCTCTTGTATTTACAGTTTCGTGTACCGTTTTTCCCAAATCGCGCCCCGATCGTCCCGGGCGTGCGTAAGTGTGGGACGAGACGGAGTACTCCCGTCACCATCTGTTTACGATGCACACTGTCCGTATAGAGCGTGGAATTGTTTCCATCTCAAGCTAAGAGGCTCTCCTTGATACCTTTCTCCTGACAAGCTCCTATTTACTGTGTCCCTTAATGTGTCTTTACAATATTTACAATATCTTTGATTGATGGTGGCTGGGTCACTCGAGATATTCATTAATTTTCAAAGATCGCTCGTACATACCCTCTAAATCGCAAGGATGTAAAAGATCTGATACTTGAAAACTGCCTTTTTTTTTAACTTCTGTTTCACGTATTATATTTATATGCGGAGCGACCTTTTGATTATCTAATAGAGCAAAGAATGACTCAGCCATAATCCTCCGAAGGATGCATCCTCCGAGGGTTAATTTATCTTATCATAAGATAGTTACAGTCAGAGGAATTATAAGATAGATCCATGATGTTTCTGCATCTCTCCATAGATCCAGTTCAGAGAAAAAGTACTATGGACAGCGATCACGTTGTTTATCTTCTTAGTATGCTGTCAGGTGAGCTAATAGATCTTCATATTTGACTTGCAGAATACTGTTGATAAGGCAAATAAATGTAAACGCATAATATTGTCACTTTCAGATTCCACTGTTCGGTATCATGTCTTCGGACAGCGCGGATCCGTTCTACTGGATTCGCGTGATACTCGCGTCGAACAGAGGCACCCTCATGGAATTGGGCATCTCGCCGATCGTTACTTCGGGTCTCATCATGCAACTGCTCCACGGCGCGAAGATTATCGAGGTCGGCGATACGCCGAAGGATAGAGCGTTATTCAACGGCGCGCAGAAATGTAATTGCATAAGTTTTAATGTACTATCGTTAAATTTTAATGTATTGCTTTTAAATGAGGCGTAAGTGACGTTTTTTTTTTTTCTACGTACAGTATTCGGCATGGTTATTACCGTCGGACAGGCCATCGTTTACGTAATGACCGGGATGTACGGAGATCCGACTGAAATTGGAGCTGGCGTCTGCCTCCTGATTATCATCCAGTTATTCGTCGCTGGTCTTATCGTGTTGCTGTTGGACGAGCTTCTCCAGAAGGGATATGGATTGGGAAGTGGAATCTCTCTCTTCATCGCCACCAATATTTGCGAGACCATTGTCTGGAAGGCCTTTTCGCCGGCCACGGTCAACACCGGTAATTTTCTCGTTATTATGGAAGAAAAAACTATAATATGTAGAAATGTTCTTCCCGTGTTCATCTAACTTTGATAAACTAAAATTACATTTCTGTATGTTCAACAGGTCGTGGCACAGAATTTGAAGGAGCCGTAATCGCGCTGTTCCACTTGCTGGCCACCAGGCAGGACAAAGTCCGAGCCCTCCGAGAAGCTTTCTACAGACAGAATCTTCCAAATCTGATGAACCTCCTCGCCACCATTCTAGTGTTCGCTATCGTTATATACTTCCAGGTAATAAAAATTACACAGATCCAAGTAATATGAATTGCACAGATAAATCACAGGGCGTTTGCACTTGCTTTAAAATTTATATATATATATATATAAATTAGTAATTGCTGATCTTTCAAAGATCTTACGAGACCGTGAGTGACTGGTCTCTAAAAATCAAATCGGTTCATTTTCAGGGCTTCCGTGTGGATCTTCCGATCAAATCCGCCAGATATCGCGGCCAGTACAGCAGCTATCCGATCAAACTGTTTTACACCAGCAACATCCCGATTATCCTGCAGTCGGCCTTGGTGTCCAACTTGTACGTCATCTCTCAGATGCTGGCCGTCAAGTTCCAAGGGAATCTTATAGTGAATCTGCTGGGCGTGTGGTCGGACGTGGGTGGCGGAGGGCCCGCGAGATCGTATCCGGTGGGCGGATTATGTTATTACCTATCACCTCCAGAATCGGTCGGCCACATCGTTCAGGATCCTGTCCACGCCGTACTCTACATTCTCTTCATGCTCGGCTCGTGCGCTTTCTTCTCCAAGACGTGGATCGAGGTCTCCGGAAGTTCGGCAAAGGACGTCAGTATAACTTTCTCCGCTCTAAAGCGGTATAATCCTCCCGTAATATAAAAATTTACGATATGCATCATTGAACTTTTTAGGTTGCTAAACAACTGAGAGAGCAGCAGATGGTGATGCGGGGCCACAGAGATAATTCCATGATCCGCGAATTAAATCGATATATTCCGACCGCCGCGGCGTTCGGCGGACTGTGTATCGGGGCTCTCTCCGTACTGGCGGACTTCTTGGGCGCGATCGGTTCCGGTACCGGTATCTTGCTCGCTGTCACAATCATATACCAATACTTCGAGATCTTTGTGAAGGAGCAAAGTGAAATGGGTGGCATGAGCACGTTACTCTTCTAAACTTAATTCACCTATAGACTTGAAAAGTGAACTTTTTTAATTCTGAAGAACTGAGTAATAATTTATTGTAAAGTAAGAGAGTCGGATTGGCAGCTGCGTGTTCCTGTCGAAAGCTCATAGAAATGATAAGACGAACACCAGCGCCAGAACGAAAGTTCCCCGTTGTTATACATAAAGTCGCACATATTTAACTTACCATTGGTATATATTGTTGATTCTCTGCTCAAAAGATTATACTGTCGATGACATTTCTTAAAATAAAAAAAAAACAAAGTCTATATGTGCTTCTTTTACACAGAATATACTAACGTGACCATTGACACACGCAATATATATACTTTGAAATCTATTTCCGGAGGCAACACTGTTTTTACATTGTATTCGCGAGATCTTTGTTCATGCGTTACCGCGAAAAAGAACGTGCCCTTTATTTTTTACATTAAACGTTATCGATTCTACGCTGTGTCAAACGGGTACACGAAGCACCAACTGATAGAGGCAAGATACTCTGACGGAGCGTAGAGAGAAAGAAAGAGAGAGAGTATGTAAGAACACACGAATGTAACAATTTATTGCTCGAAAAAACGCAAGCACGGAAGGTGCCCCCTCGCGCGCACCGCCGTGCTTGCGCGCGAGGATGTAATAATCTTTCGTACAACGAGCAGCGCGTGTACATAGTGAGAAAGTAATTGAATATTTTCAACATTTTTTACTAGCGTTTTTTGGGCTCTGTGATTTTGACGCAGGGACAGAGCCGCGTGAAGACTCAATGGCGTACAAGTGAGATCGCGACATTTATATATAATGAATTGAACCGATTTTGCATATTACGATTATACGAAATAATCATTTCCGTTTAGGACGAGACACCCACCTAGGGTAATTTCGTGCAGCAATTCGAACAGCGTTCGTTTCTCATCTTAGGTATCCATCCATTCCTGTATCGATAATAATACGAAGTTAATTAATATTTTTGTTTCTTATAATATTATTGTATTTAGGAGAGAGAGTGTGCTTTTATAAATATTGGAACACATGTATATTTTTCTTTTCGTCTTCCTTGTTTCATTCCTCAACATCGGTTTTTCATCGCACTTCGCTATGCATAATCTCTCATTACACGATTCACGATACTTTCCAAGAACAAATTTCTATCCATATTAATTGAGGGTTATAACGGCCGATTATATCATAAAAAGAAGGATCCGTGTATTATGTAATATGTTACATACTTAAAGCAGAATGTATACAAGAAACTAGTAAAGATTACTTCCTATTTTATACAGTGTGTGTGACTGTCATTTTCTACTTTATATTTAGGGTTGTTATAAAAAAAAAATATATATGAATTATAACTATTGTTATAGGATATCAATGTAACAGGGAGAAAAACAACTAAATGTCCAAATGTACTTACTGTTAATGGTGTTTAATACATGAAACCTGTGGAAATATTTAATCTTATTGTTAGTACTCATAATTTTGCAACACGAATGTGTTATGATACAAACTGATTTTCTCGCAAGCTAAGTATTTTGATAATATTGTATTAGCTAGTATTATCAAGACATGTAGCTCTCTGAAAAATTATGTATAAGTATATATTATAAGTAAAAAAAAAAAAAAAAATAGAAAAAGACTGGACAAATACAGTTTCATATATAATTTATCAATTATTATTAAGCGCGATTGATAGTATTTACAAAACGTGTACAATTAAAAATAATTTAAGTATATTGTTCCAAAAATATATTGCATTTTATATTACTGATTTTCATTGTAAAATAAGGTCGCGTATAGAGATCCTAAAGTGTGAATATTTGCCAATAATACTAAACGAAGAGTATCCGTGAAACGTGCGTTGGGTGAGGACATGTCGATGTCCCTCCAGGCTATGTTGGTGCCTTCATTTCGCGTAAATAGCGCTGGAGACGGCACGTTTTCGCGCATGTACGCCCACAAGCACTCTCTCATTATTGTGTTTATCTGCAATTGGAGCCATTAGCGAAATACAAAAATCCGAATGTGTGGATTTAATTGAAATCGTTTTTGCAACATTACGCGAAATTGTACCTGGTGAGGCTGTAAAACAGGTAGGATGTCCCTGATACTCGCCAGCGGCGGTGGTAATAATTGACCGAGTGCCATTATATTGACAAGCGAAACACCTTCCTCCGTGTTCCAATTGGCCATGACAGTCGCGGTAATGCCTCTCAGCAAAACTGAGCAATACGCTAACGCCGGCCTGTACCAGGCGGTCAGTTCTAATAACGTCCACAACAGAGGAACGTCCTTAAACTTGCGACGGATTTGTAAATCTCTTTCTATCGTGACCTGCCATAATTAAAATTATTATTCCATTAGATAACAATTATTTAGGAATGATGGATAGCTCAGTGCAGTCGCTTGTTAAATAAAAGATCTTGATTTCCGAATTTGCCATTTCTCATATTAGAATTTTGGAAAAATATTCTACTCTAATAAAAACAAAGTTTCCAAAACATAAATTTAATCTCAAGATATCTGAAGTCAAATATATCGCGTAAAATACTGTGTCTGCTCTTGAGGATAAAAACTTTTAATTGATAAGTGAAAGAGCGAACTGAAGACTGTGTATTAATGCAATATAACAGTAATTAATTAATTTTACTTGGCAAGTATTTAACGTAAATAATAACCTTTGTAAACTCCTCATCAGGCCACGGTAGACCGTTGTACATAACGTCAGGCGATACCAATTCAACTAACAACAAGCTAACCATTGTCAGAGCATCCAAGTTAATTGGATATCGATCTAATTCCTGGTTGCTGCAACAGGCCTGAAAATAATTCGAATTGAATGTTATAAGTATTCAATATAATATCTTGAGGTCTATTAAAATAATAAACCTTATCGTAATTTTCTACCTTTATAACATCTATTAACAACATTTTGTTTAAAGCAACGACTTCTTTATCGATCGAATTTTCCGGCGGAAGTCTTCGCGGACCCTGTCCTATTACACCAGCATGAAATACGGACGAATGTCGCTGCGCTAACATGGTACTCGTCACCTAAGATAAAATCATTTTTTTATTAAAATTGCAAAAGATTTCGAACGCGTATCGAAATATATTTTGCATATTATAGAATATACTTTATCCTGCCTTTATACCTGTTTGTGATTCTGATGTAATAATAGCATCTCTTCAAAACGAGGCTCGAATTTCTCCTTTGCGCCAAAATACTTGGCCTGCTCGCTATTGATACTGTTTCCTAGAATCTCCCTGAGCGCCAATACGCGTGCGGACGTGGAATAACACGTTAAATCCTTCAATAAGTGACACACCATTTTTACTCCTCGTTCCCTTTTTATAACATCTGAGAAATAAATTGTACTTTTATATACTTTGTTACTAAAAAGAAAATAAAGGCGTTAGAATTTTAATTACCAGTTTGAGCAATGCACGAAAAGAAATATTGTATGATCGCCCTCGTTAATTTCAGCATAAGCTCCATATCGAGGACTTGATCTTTTTCAGGAGTGCTCAACAGGTCCAACAGAGTAACGATGTCATTTGCCAAATCGAAGTCATCACTTCTCATCAGTAAACAAGATATTTGATATAAATTAGCTTGGAGGGCTCTGCTAATCATCTGTGACTGCAATATTTCCACCTTATTTGATTTTTCCCATCTAAATGAAACAGACGGATTCCAATTATTAAATTAAAGTGTAAAATGCCGTGAACACCATTTTAAACCGTCGACACTTACTTCAACATTATAATGAGATTCTTGAATAACTGTCTCGATCCCTCCTTATCTATGACACTTTTGTAGTGGATTTCTCTAATCGCTTGCTCCAAGACCTGCGTAAAGTAATCGATGCCAGCGAGCATATTTTCGGTTCCGGATTTACTCGTGGGAAACTGCACGACGTTGTTAGTGATGAGACGTATCAGGGCCGCGAGATGGAACATCGTTTGCGCCTTCATCAGCATGTAGGACGCCGTGGAGACGACTATGTTCGGATTCTGACTTCTGAGAAAGCACAACAGCCTGACGGCCGTTTGCACACGCAGCGGATTGGGATTCAGCAGCATCGGCACTATCAACGTTATCTCCTGCTTGATGGAGCTCAGCAGAAGGATGTTAGCGGAGTGCGGTCCGTGCGTTCTCAACAGGAGGTCGATCTCTTGCAGAATCAATTCCAGTATCTCCCGACAGACGTTCTTCACGTTCTGCGCCGCGTTGACGCTGTGATAGCCGACGTTGCTCGTGCTCAGACTCGTGTCCAGCAGTATGTTGATTATCTGCGACGCGCCTTGCTCGCATCCCAACATCAGGTGTACCATCAGGTCCATCAACGCCGCTGGCTGATTGTCGAAGTACCTACACCAGTCCGCCGCGAACAACGCCAGTCGCGGTATGATGTCCGGTCTCACTGTAAACATTTTTTTACAGTCACTCAATCGTAACGATAATGCAACTTTTCAATAATGTTATTTCAATGTATCAGGTTGGTCGGAAAGTCTTTTCGTATTTGAATTCGTTATAAAACGCGAAAAAAACTTTCTGGCCAATATTTTTAATACTTATTTCTATCAGAAACATACATATTTGTAATACATCGCTGGTTATTGCTTTCAACAGAGTCTGCGAGAGCGAGGCCAGATTCAGAAGAAACGGTACTGTCGCCAGTTTCTGCTTCTTGGTGTCTTCATCAAGACTCACGTCTTCCTCCAGACTCCACTAGAAGATTATTGCGAATATATTATATGCAACACAGAAATTCAAATCAGAGAAACACGTGACATGTGATTGTAGGCTTACCTCGAATAGGTCTAGCAGCGCCTTTCTAATATCTTGAAAGTGACTACCCGCCAAATGTCCCAGTATACCTACAACGGAATTTAACTTCGGATTCTTAACGTTATGCTCGTAGCCCATGGCGCAGAAGTCCTTCAGTCCGCACGACAGCACCCGAGTGATCACAGTGTTCGGAAAGCAGCTCCCCACGTGAGCGACCACCCAATCGAAGTACGGACTGTGCATCACGCTGGTGTCCAACAACGCCTTGATACAGGATTCCGTGTCGGAGTGCATAAGGCACTGCAGGCATTGCGCCGTGATGTCGATCAGAGTCCTCGTCGCGCGGCACGACATCCACTGCTGCAGAAAATCGTTGATGCCCGCGTTGACGGGCAAATTGCCGCGCTTCGCGTAGTCGGACGACAGCTTGCCTGCGTGGGAGAGGTGTATTACACTGTTGCGCATCCCAGAAACCTTGTGTGTACCGGCGCAACTGAGTGAAATGTACGTACCGAGCAGGTCCAAAGACCACGCGGATATGATGGGCGCCCACGCTTCTGGATTTCCATTGACGAAGCTGCTCAGGACGGCATGAATCTCCGCTATGATACTCTCCTCGTGTATCGGTGCGTTCTGATTTGTCTACGGAAATCACAATTTCGCCGTTATTGTCATATTTATACCTGATCTTTATTGCGCGAAAGGGTGAACCGGGTCGAGAGGTGCGCCTTACCTCGATCTGACGAACGTACTTCGTCACGGCGACGAAGAATACATTGCAAAAGTACTCGAGCACGGCTTCCCTCGCCGCGGGTACGTTTCTCAGCAAGGACAACGCCGTGCGCGTGACATCTTGCGTGTTCGTGCTGTGCGAGGAACGGACGGCACCGGAGATGAATTTTCTAACCTCGGCCAAGATGTCCTGGGGCGACGGGCTCGCCGTGTTGTGCAGCATTCTTGACGAATAATTAAATAACAATGCTCGAACTACGAGGCATCGTTCAATTGTGTTCGCATTTACAGCCAAATCAACGTAAATTCATCGCATAATCGCGCCGAGGGTACCGTGATTTTCTCGATCGAGAGGTTATGATATAAGTCACAGGGTTGTCAGGGTCCAGGATGTATTAAGAGAGGTTATGTTGTTACACGCGTCACGCAACACGTACAGGACGTATTTATTGTTAGAGGTTATGTTATAACCTATATAACGTATGTATAGGGTGGTCTCAAAATTCTTGTTTATTTCATAAGGAACTTTAGATATATATACACGTCTTTCTGTATTTCAAAAAATCTTCCCCGCGATTTTTATTATATAAAAGTTAGTTTTTTCCCTTACGTAGGATTAATTACGTAGAAATAAAAGGCTCGGTGCAAAAGCCCAGTCAGCTTTATTTTTTTTAAAACTACGATATTAAAAAGAAATTTTTTAAGTTGCCAATTAAGTATATTATACAAAATATTTTATGCAAATCATTGGAATATATATAGAGATCGCTTTGATACATGTATTTTTATTAAATAAACATGTTTTTGAATAAAAATAATTTTAATATGGTAATAATTTTTATAAGAAAAAATTTGTCTTAAATAAAGCTATCATCAGTTCTTTTACTCGATTTTTTAAAATAAAAATCAACAAACCAAATGTATCAAAATGTAATTTTATTCATCGATAAACAAATATTCTTATATTGATATTTTAATTTCAACAGTGTTGTCGTCAATATCGGGTTTCTTCCAAAAGGTATTTCTAGTGGTCTAATAATCGTTTCTTATATATACCAAAAAAAAGAAACATATATGGAACGTTCAATATGTTAAATCGAAAAGTCATTCCCATAAAAAAAACAAGCTGACTATAGTTTTTACACCGAGAATTGCAATTGTACTCACGGTTAAGAGTTAAAACAGAGATAATAATAGCTCTACGTTTAACAAGTAGAAATAAATTATATTACAATTATATACAAAGATTGTCATTACAAAAATTATAAAATATCCATTTAGCAAATAACTTAGATGAAAACGAGTTGAGGAATTATTCTAAAAGCCCGGAGCCTTTAAATGATCGTGAAGTATGAGAGTAGTACGTATATATTAGAGTATCGTCGCAGGAAAACGTCCTCAACGCCTCTTCTTCTTCTCCTGCTTTCGCGGCCGATGAGGTCTTCTCGGCGTCACCTGAGGACTGTTTTCAGAACATTCTACGTCGCTCGGATCGTCCTGCAATTACAAGAGTCATTGCTACGAGGGAAAGCCGCTGTCTTGGAAAACTGTGCGACAATCAGAAGGTACCTTCAAAGCTGCCACGCCGTCGGACGGACCGGCCTGATACGCGACTATAGCTACCAAGCACATGATTTGGAACACCGCACCTACGTAGAGGCCGAATCTCAACAGCTGTTCGAACAGAGTTTCCTCCGCTGGCAGTAAAAGGCGTTTAAACTGCGGATCCGCGTCAGCCATCTCTCTACGTATGAAAAGCACGCAGGCGTCAGATAATTTCCATCTGCGACATATTTTTAATGGAACATAAATTTATCACAATGAAAAGAATATAACGTATATATACATATATTTCTGAGGCTAGAAGTTTACTTTTGTCAAAGATATCTCAAGCAGAACAGCAGATTACGTTAAAACGAATGACGTTAAAATGAATCACTAATTGAAACACATTATTGAAACAATATGATTCAATAATTTCGGAGCTCTATTTATGTCATGATGCTTTTCGTTCTGCTTGGGATATCTATTTCACTTTAAATATGTACAGAGTATATACACTAATTCAGCTACAAAAAAAGAACAGATCAGGATGCCTATATCTAGAGCTCACTAATATATGCGTATTCGAGCGAACAGACGTACAGTCATGTTTTTTTTTATCGAACGATTTGCATAACAATAAGTATACCTCGGATGTCAACAATTTAAATCGCGCGACGGAGTTGAATTATTTCAATTGCAACGACGAACGCGTCATATCCGGACGAAAATCGCGGACGCGTATAATTATTCGAAACATTTCATTCGAGCATCAAGGTTCCTCCGACACGTCGTTTCTTTTGCTTTTCCGTTCTTTTCCCAATGATACTCCATTCTTTCTTTTTTTTGTTCAGATCCCCTCGCGCAACAATCGCCGCTTTCCTTCATTTCTCGCGCAAAGAGCCCTTCGCGCGGACTCCTCTTTCACGATCTACCATTCCGCCCATGACGGTACGTACCACATCGCGCCGCGTTAAAAAAAACGAGGACCCTCGATCGGCACGACCCGCTCAATCACGCTGGCACATGGTGTCCCGCGATATTTATGCGATATATATCTGTAGAGCGAGAAAATCAATAAACGGCGAGGCCGGCGATGACAGCCACGATCGCCGCCTCGCAGGTCTCTCCGGTCTCTCGCGCGTAGCTACGCGTGTCGCGTAACGATAGAGAGTAACCACACCAACATCGGGACGCTCATAAACGTATGTCGTGTGTGTATGTACACATATACGCACTACGCAACACGCTTTCCCAGCCACCGTCGTCAACGATCGTGAGACAATGAGACGAAACCTGTCATATCGACACGATGTAGCGAATTACAGATATAATCGCACAGATGGCTACTTCGCGGTCGCATATGCGTGTGCATTATCGTAATCGAGAAATGCGCAAGATATGAAATGTGTAAACCCAAGTGGAATATTTAATGTATGGGGGAGCTTTTCTATTTGGTGATACACAGGTCGACGCAAACATCGTTCTATCCCTTCTTAGCCGTTTAGCGAGTAACGAAGACAAAACGATACTTGTGTCAGCCTTAGCGTTGTGAAGCCATCCGCTCGGCTCGACTCGGCGGTGCCGCGGCTTAGCTCCCTAACGTTGGCAGCGCACGGATGTTCGGCGCTTGCCGCACTCGTCGACAGATGGCGCCGCGCGCGAACGGCGCGACATCTTCCCGCGGCTTCGGCTAGCTCGGCCCAAGTCGGGCGTCTGTCGTCGGTGTCGTTCGCGTGTGCAGATCTGCACGCGCTTCAATTCGAAATTGTCTCGATCGTTTACCGTCGCGTATTCGCGTCTTGATCGCGCTTGACGTCGCGCCGCGCCCCCGAGATTTCGACGATCGCCGATCGCCGACGAGGGGGAATCGTTGGCGAACGGCGGCGATCGCCGATCGTCCCTCCCCAAGATATTCGACGGCGGTTCGAATCGCGCGCCGCGCCGCCGAGTGTCGGCGACGCGCTGGGCTCGAGGCTAGCTCGCTCGCAAGTCCGTGGATGTGGACCTTTGTTTTGTACGAAAGTAATGGCTGCCATCTCTAGTTTTCGATTGATGTTTTCCGCGGAGAGACCGAATTCCCGTGTTTACCGCGGTATTTAATAACGCAGGACCGCATTGCGCGACGCATCGGCGTCGGCCGCGATGTAAACGGTGTTCAGACGCGCGTCGTTTCGCCTGCCTCAGTGTCATTTCTGCCGAAAAATGCCTGTGTTTACATCCGAGTTACGAGCGAGCTTCTGTATTCCTGTCACATTAAGGTAAGCGACGCTCTTTCGGGCCGCAAATCGGCCCGGCGCCGCGGCGGTGTCCCCGAGACGGCGGGAATTCGTCGCGAAGTCACGGACTCCGCGATCAGCCGACGGCGAGGTCCCGTTCCCCTCGGTCGGCGACAACGATCGTCGCCGAGGATCGTCGCCGTTTCTCGCGGTCGCTCGCCTTCCGCTCGTCCTCGATGGTGCTCGGAAGCTGCGCTGTCGCATCGTCCCGTCCGTCGTCCTGTCCTCCGACTCCGGAGGAACGCGCGAGTGTCCGCGAAATCGGCCCCCGGAGGAGCCGACGAACTCCGTCGTAACTTAACCAAAAAAAAGTTACGTTTCCCCTCCCCTCGAGACGCAAGACGGAACCGTCCGGACGTGGATTCCTGGTTTTTCCATCCTGGTTCCCCGAATGGGAACGGGAACGCGAACGTGCGTCGCGTCGTCGTGTTGCTGTGAAATCGCGAGAGATATTCCGACGGGCATATAAATCCTGTGCATAGCGCAATTTTTCGTCCCGGATGGTGGCAACAATGGCTGGTAAAATGGTGAGCGAGGGCAGGTCAAGCGCACACAACATCGCTGCCGAGACTCTACGGCTCGCTTCCTGCACGATCGTGAAACATGTTTTCTCGATCACGTCGCGCGTGTTTTTTTTTTTTTTTTCTTCGACTTGGACCGATTTCAGATCAATTTTTCCAAAAAGAAAAGAAACGGAGAAAATCCTTTAAATTGTCCAGCTGTGCAATTTGCGTTGGGCAAATTTATTCCAATTTTGAATTGCTACTTTTGTAATTGTTTATATTTTTTGTAAGTCTACACTCATAGATAAGATGCTTCTATTGCATTTTTTTTCATGTCAAAATCATGTAAAAAGTAAAGAATGAACAAGATAGACATGTTTACTCGTGCCCATCTGTTCATTACTCATATCACAGATTTCGCTCTATTTTATCAAACGCATTTTTTGTTTCTCCAGATCCAGTGGCACTTCTAATAATCATAGCAGTCTCAATCTGAAAATAAGCTTTTCTAAGTAACTTTGGGAAGGAATAGAAGCAAGAAAATGATAAATGCCAAATGTAAAATGTGCAGCTACACAAACGTAGATTTAAATCCCTGTAACTATTACCTCCATAAAAACGAATTTTTTTTTATATGTAAATATAATTATCAAACTCAATCTTCGTGCAAAAACTCCAAGCATTCTCCTTTCTTAACTCTCAGTGAAAAAAAAAACATCTTCGGGCATCTATCGTGCTAAACTTTATTTATTAGCGAACGAAAACAACAAAGATCGAGTGAATATTGACAGTGACAGCATTTTTCGCGTAAAAGGACACCGTTTGAAAGCAACGCTAGCGCGCGTTCGTTTCTTCCTTCCTGCGTCGACTTTAGAAATTCGGACATCGGGCGTCGTGTAGACAATACGATTTCGCCGGGATCTGGAGGAGATCGCGTGATTGGAAACGGATCTAACCTAAGCGAATGCCAGAAGACGGCAACGCGAAACGACGGGATCGCAAAACTGCTGATCGCGGCGGGAATAGAAAAATGTTTCCAGGCGGCGCTTCCCTCGCTCGCTGCCGGCCATATTGTCCGTTCGGTCTTCCTGCTCCATCCCCCAACCCTCGCTCAGCTACCCCTTACCTCCTCCCCCTCTCGCCCCGCCGTGGAATCCCTCTTTTTCACGATCTTTTCACGAACGCGCGATCCCTTCCACAGTCGTACTCCCATCTCTCCTATTTTCTCTCTCTCTCGCACGTATCTCCATCGCCCGATTTTCCTCTCTCTCTGTTCTTGCGTCAGGTTTCCTCGCTGCTCGCTGTGAAAGCTATACGCGTGTTCGTCACGAACGTAACGGCGAACGCGCCGGTGCGATGCGTTATTTAACGAGGATTAATACCGACGGAGATGAAGAATGAAGCTTTATCTTGTCGTGAATAAAAACATCCTCCGTGGAAAAAAATCCGAGAATTATCCGAGGATCGATGGCTCGCGCGAAATTCGTTCTGCTTTCGCTACCTCTTTTCTATCTCTCTCGCCTGCTGCCCCTCTGTTGCGATTTCGTCCGACGCGAGATTTGTTTGCGAAATTATTTGGACACACGCGCGGGGACATGCTCGCGTCTCTAAACCCCCCTCTCGCTCTCTCTCTCTCTCTCTCCCCCGCATTTTACATCCACACAGATCTATATCCTATTTTTAGACAGCCGCGCACGGCTGACTTGAAAACCCGGTGGTGGCCGCGCGCGCGGACAGCACGCCGGAAGTGAAATATTAACGAGCACGGGACGACGACGCGGTGTCTAAACCGCGCCGCCGCACGCGCGCCGTCGACCGATATTAGCGGTGCAATTAAGGGGCTTGTATAATACGTGGGTGACTCGACAACGCGCTCCATATGTCTCTCTTTCGACGCGCAAAAGTCACGCGTCGCGCCGGACAACAATCGGGTCTTTCTACTTTGAAAATGAATTTAAATTCGTTGCTTCAGAATCGCGCGTAGCTCCCCCCTCCCCTCCTCCCCCCCGGTCGAGATTCGCCTGCAGCGAGTCGGTCGAGAGTTGGAAAAGCGTTCGCGATCTGCAGCGTTCCGAGACGTCCGGCGGGAGAATCCGCGCGCGATTCACCGCACACGGGGGCTCATATGGCAATTGACCTCCGAGATCCATCGGGATGCGGAAATCGGGCGGTTAATTGGCCGATCGCGCGGTGCGCGCCCACCGCCGCGTCCGATTCGGCGTGCGTTTCGATTAAAACGCCATTGCGTTTCGCCTAACTCCATTACGGCGTCGTGCATCCGTGCACGAATCAATTATTGATTGGTTTATCCGAACGTCCGCGGGGGCGAGCTCGGGGCAGGGTAACCGGACGGGTAGCACAGCCGCGGACGCCGCTCCGTGCTGTTTTGCAACACCCGAAAGACTCGATTTATCAACGGGTTCGCAACGGGTCCGAGATATATATATATATGTTAAAACCGACAGCGTAATACTTTCAATCGAAATGCTCGTTGTAAAATGTAATAAAATCGCACGATTCGCATCGTACGTTATAATGTATCTTTTCACGCGCGACACGCAAAGTGGCCGTGGCAGCCGCGAGTCTCGAGATTTTTCATCTTTCACATCCGAACTCCGTCTGGAGCCGTTCGTGCGGCTATTCGAATGTAGAATGTCTGTCCCATCAACCGACGAAATCCAGTCGTCTTTGCGTGGGCGAACGAGCGGCGGGCTGCCACGACGATGGTGTCTCGTCGCGAGGTAAAATCGTTATCGACCGTGAGGGAAAGGAAGTCGCACGGATTGACGAGCGAGCGAGCGAGCGACAGACACGCGTATAATCAGCATCAGAGATTGATTGAGATAACTTTTCGCGTAGATACAATCTGTCCGGATCTCTCTTGTATTCCCACTTGACTCACGAGAGCATGAAAATGTAATTTTTATGTTATCAATTTTATAATCAGGCAGTACTATTGTTAGTGCTTTCGGTTTAGGAATAAGATTAAAACGTTGATATGTATACACGGAAAGGAATGATCGATAGCATCAGCTAACAGCAGTCTAATAAAAAATAATTTGTTAATTTAACAACAGTATATTGTATGTTACAATGAAACGAATACATTCAGGCTCTTCTTTTAATAATATAATATTATTTGTTTAACTTTATTATTTTCAGTTAGACTAATGCTATTAATATCAACCTTTTTTCCATGCATTTCGATTCTCTCGAAAACTAGACAGAGATCGACTCTACTTTTTATTAATTTCTTTAACTTCTGAGCTTATAGAATTTCATTGATCTTTTTTTTGGATCCCTATCTTACGGGAGTTTGACTTACTGAGAGACTCGTATAACAGTTCTACTTCGGGGAGACCAGAATTGTCCGTCACTGACGGCGGGGGAGAGGGCGAGGGCGCAATTGTACGTCAGCAGCGCCGGAAGAGAGGAGGCGGCCGCGAAGGGCATCGCGTTTTCCCCTCTCGCGTGGGGTTTAACCTTAACCCGCGGCACACACCGGGGCCGTTTCGGCGGGTAGCGAGCGCAGCCGGGACGATCGATAGGCCGCGTTTTCCGACGAGGCCGTCATCGACGCCTCTCTCGGCGAGCGGAGATTGCCACCCGCGTGCCGCGGATCCTAATTGCAGCGCAGTGTGCCGCGACGCGGCGAATTGACTTTTAAAAGCGGCCCCCGTGCATAATTCATGAACCGTGTAAATCCCAATCAGCGTGCCCCTCTCTTTAGCGCCCCCGCGCTAATCCGATCCCCGCGATTGGCCAATTTGACGGACGAAACGGGGACGGAATCAGGTGGCGGTCGCGTGGGCGCACTTTTGTACACGTGCTTTTTGCCCTCTGGATTCGTTTTTTTTTAATTTTTTTTTAGTGAACCTGATGCGAAATTTCTTTCAAAACACATCTATTTTTTATAATTGAATTAGCGTATATACTTAAAAGTAAAATTGAAAATTTGACGAAAATGAGAGAAGTTCTAACGCAATGCAGCGATAAAAACAAATCTTATGAGAAACGATCGAAGACAAAAAATCTATGGACATAGATCCGCCCGATTGTCTCTCGGTAGTAAGAATGCCCTAGGAAACCTTATGCATCCATTTATTTTGACAAATGAGTACTACACTTTATAAAAAAGCACTTTGAGGCTTAATTTTATTGAAAATTCGCTCCAGATCCGCCGAAATTCGAACGTGATCGTCGGTCGCTTAACTGAAAGGGAAGACGGTGAACCTGCAATTTTCATACGGATCATCATCCGTCGCGAGACCTCACAGGGTCACAATGTCGTGCGGAATCACGATGTCATGCGGTGGAAGCAACAGAAACGAGGTCCGTTCATTGGACGGCCGATCGTTGCTGTCGATTATCCTCGCGCGCCGTTAAACTATCGGCCGTTTGCCGGAGTTAACGAGATCGTCCGATACAAGTTCGTCAGACGGCGCGCGTCTGATATTCCGGTGCTCGATCTAATTGAGGAGACTGTCGGGACCGTTTAGCCTTAGGGTTTTTACACGCGAGGAGACAGCCAGATCGGGAATTAATATCCGTTTCGCGTGCACAGCTCCGGATTCGGCGAAAAACTGGTCTTGCTCTTGCGAAATCTAATTTCGGAAATTAGGTTCCGATATAATTCCGCGAAGAGCCGAGAGCGGGCTCGTCGTTTCTGGACTGTTTTAATTTTGCAGTCGTCGAAAAAACGGCTAACTATTCGACGGCTTCTATTTCGAGATCACGTCGAATTTTTCGTCTCGAGAATCGCGTCTTCGAAAAACCGCGGCTACCATTCGGCGCGTTCGTTTAATAATCCGCATCAGCGTCGCGTGCAGGCCGAGTGCAGGCTATATCGTTGCGCGAAACGATAAAGGATTTTTTTTTATCGAACGTCAGACGCGGTGTCGATTTCGCGAGGCGACCGCGATCGATTTACGTTACCTCGTCTCGCTGAACGCGTTACGTACGCGCCGTAGTACATAAAATCTTGCCCGGGGCAAAATTACACGGTGCTACAGCGTCTCTTCGAGCTAGCGTCTTGCGAGAGCCGTGCGCGGGGCGTTATCGCGACACTCGCGCGCGAGGATTAACGAGCGATCTCGTTTCGCCGACCGGAGGAACAGTGGAAAAGAAAAAGAAAGAGACGAAGCTTCCCAAAGCGCGGCGCTCGGCATTATCCTCCGCAGCGATATCAGTCAATTTCTCCGGTGTAAACAGACGCGGCGTTATCGGCGATATCCGCGTTACGGAAAATCGAGCGACTCGAATCGCCGCGCGCGGGTGTTGCCCCTCCGCACGCAGAGCGGCTTTGCTGCAGCCGATCCGTTCGGCTGCTAGAGGGATCCATTCGATGCGTTTCTACGGGATGACGTCAGGGCGTGTATATTAACGGCGCAAATGAAATTCTGACGATCCATGCGATTCGAGTAACGAGTTGCGCGGCAGCGCGGTTGTCTTTGGCACGCAAAATTAACGCGAAACACGGTGCGCGGCTCCTATCCCCCCCCTCTCTCTCCGTGTCTCTTTCTCGCCCGTACAATACCTCCAACAATATTTGCACACATGCAACCGAATGTTTACGCGCGTTAAAATCGTACGCATTTAAAATAAATCTTTGCGATCGAAATTATTTATTTCTCGCAGATGTTTTCTATTTTATTTTAATCTAAGATATTCGTATTTAAAATGGTCTCAAATACGATCATAAACTAATTACAAATTCACGCGTATTAGTTTTAAAAGACATAGATACTTTTAAGATAATCGTGAAATAAGAACGAACTATATGAATACCGGCCTCTGAGTATTTTTATGACTTGGAGAAATTTGCGGAGAGATTCCAAAAATAGGTACGGCTTGCCGATCGTAATCGTGCGTCGCTTCGAATATTTGGAGAGCTATACGTACGATAAGCGCGAAGCGGCTCCGATATTTGGAATTGCAAAAGGTTAATCGTTCATCGATATCAGCGCGCGCGCGTGCGCGCCTAATCTATTATTTACTCGTCGAATCATTTACATCCCGGAACACGTTTTCATCCGTTCGACGGTGCGCGAAAGCAATGAACCAACGTTAGTACGGCATGCGTCCGTGTATTATCGAAAACACGCGTTCGAAGGTATCGTCGGCGGTGGCCTCGTTACGATAATAAAAAGAGTTGGAAAAGTGCGATAATCTCATTCGCTATGCCCGCGACAGCGGAAAGCGCTCTCAACGCGGTGAATGCTCGTGCGTTCACCCTACGATGATAACAGTCGTAACGCATCTGATCCTCCGTTACAGAGTAGTCGCGTATATAAGAAATTGAGGAAGAGAGAGAGAGAGAGAGAGAAATCTTACGCGCGCAAGATTCATATTTAAACATGTTTATTGAGCGCTACAAGAATAATTGCTACAGGAAAGAGACTCTTTCGAAGACTTGAACGACTTCACGTTGGAAAATATGATTGAAGTCACGATAGAACTCGTTATATTTTGCACGCGCGGAAAAAAAAAATGTATTAATAGCTATAGTCTAATCGAAAATAATCTTGTCGATTCGATAACAGTTATATTAATGAGACGAGTAAAATGTTTCATTAATTAAAATAAATACGCGATTGCTGGAAATATCAAGATTTCGCCCGTAAAATCTACTTTCGACGCCACTGCCCGCCATTGAAGCAACTGTAAAAGTAATTAACGCTTGACGCAATTAGTCTTTATCGCATACGTGATTTAAATTCCCCCCGGTGGCCCTCGCGGTTGAGGGTCACACTCGCGTCGGATCGCTTTAGAACACGCAAAGCGGATCTCTCCTGATTATTAGTGAAAAAAAAAGCATATTAAAATCTAATCCCACAGTATAGTCTCGACGGATGCGTTATTATCGTTTTATCGCGTAAGTCCGTTTGTCGGCACTCGTTTAACCCGCCGCCAGTCGGCCGTCTGTCCGGCGCGAAACGGTTTTAGTTTTTCCTGTCACGCGAGCGATAACAGTGTTCTTGCGAATTAAAATGCGTATTTGGGGAAACTCGCGAGAAACCAGATAAAATTGCCTTTTAAAGGACTGCGAAAAAAAATATGGAGTAATTAGAGAAATTTTAGCAAAAATGAAAAAAAAAAAGGTATAAATTTGTCAATATTGAAGTTGTAAGAATATGATATCACCCTCGGAAGTGTCCCACTTTTCTCTCGCGTCGATTCGAATTAGAGTGTTTCCGCGTGCTATAATATCCAGAAAATTGAGCGCGGGCTGTTATTTGCAGTTGCGTCGACGCCAATTACTTCAATCGCAATTGCCTCATAAATTAAGCCGCCGCGCGGCTAAATTACGTCTGACGGAAATGTGGAGGACAATTGCTGTTGTTGGTCATGTCGCGGAATTAACCGACGACACACCGACGACTCCGCGTTACGCACGTGTGTTGTCGCCGTTTAAATTTAAGGATTGGAAAGGAGCTGAAGAGGGGCGAATTTTGTCCTCGCGCGCGAGACGGACGTGCGAGACGATCGTTCGACGGATCCGTTCCCCGACGTTACTTTTCCTTTTTCATTAGCACGCTTCATCGCGCGCGTTTTATTGCGTCGCGCGCGTAACGGGCCGAAGAAGTCGTCGCACATGCGACGCGCGACGACGGACACGCGTGCGGATGTGTATGCGCGCACACGCATCGCGTATACTCAATGGCGGGAGGAAAAAATAAATAAATGTCCCGCCTCTTTTTTCGAGTGCGTCTCTCGTCGACGGAAGTTCCTCACGCACGCGGGCGGCCCTATCTCTATTTCTCGCTCCTCTTCCGCCTTTCTCTCTCTCGCTCCTCTTCCGTCTCTCTCTTTTTATCTGAGAAATGACGAAAGAGTGCACGATTGCGTAAATAAAACTTCCCACTCTGTTTTCCGACGCGGCGCTGATAATCTCGACGCGAAAACAGCCAGCGTATTACGCTTCGTTATTCGGAGCGTTCGGAAAGCGGACACGCGTGCGCGCGCGCGCGCTAATTATTACGCGCTCAATTGTTATTTCGCATGCCGCGTGACTTCGCCGATCCGGTCCCGGATTTTATATCCGCGCGACGTTAATGATCCTCAGGTGATGTCGACCGCCGTCGGAGTCCAATCCCGCGGCATTATCGAGACGCGTTTGAGGTATAGGTAGTCCGCGTGTCGCGATAGGATAAGCGGAGAACACACGGGGGAGCTGGGATGCACGCGAGCGCGATGCGGCGAGAGGAGAGTTTACGACTCGTCGGGGGTAACCTTGGATGTAATAGCGGAGGCGCAACAATGCCGGGTCGTCGTCTTTCACGTCGTCGTTCCTCCGTTCTTCTGGGACACCTACACGTTATAACGCGCGCGCGCCGCGCGATTCGCTCGCGCGATATCGAACAAATGGTCGGATTTCCCCGGATGGAAGAAGGGGCCGCCGAATCCCAACTTCCGAATCGGCCGATTTTTTCGAAGTTTTGAAAGGCGCGTGTTTCTCCCTTCGTCTTGATGTCCCGTTTTAATTTCGCGATACTTGCAAATATGCAGGGCACGCCAAATTATATGCAGAGCTTAGGGATCGTGTTCTCAAATTGTCTAATTTCGATCTGCTTTCGCGATCGCTTGCGCACAGCCTCCGGTTCGTCCTCGTCGCACATTCGCATCCCTTATCTGATGATTAATCTGCGAAACCACGACGCGAAATCGCGCTTACATACGGCGGACGTCGATGGGAAGTGGAGGCGTTTGTCGACGTTCTTTGTTGAGCATAATGTACCGTGGTAGATTAATGAAGTCGCTAATCGCTGTCACAATCGACGTTGATGATCACTTCGGCTCGATGATGCTTGAAAGTCAATTCATTTTTTTTCCTTTTAGAATTGATTACACTAGTGGCAACGAAGTTCACTTGGGGCTCTGATTAAATTTGCATCTTCTTATTAAATTATACATATAGTTTACACATTCATGCAGTGAGATGAACCGCATTAAAGATTGTCGCTTATCTTTCGCGATTAACGGATGATTGGAATAATCAATAATCCGATGTCGATATCTGCAGTATTTAATGGGAATTAATAAACCGGAATATTTAAATTTCCTTTGCTCGCGTTTCATACGGGGATTTATGCCAATGTTTTTGCGAATGTGGATTAATTTTAATCTCATTTTAATTTATCTTTTTCTAAATCTTCAAACTACAAATAACTGGACTGAACGTAAGAGCGACTTTGTCTATATTCCGATCAACTTAATTGACGATTAATTCAACCGGCCGAATTGCCGCGAAACTTCTACCCACATATAATTTGTCCAATGTACAAAACTTTCTTTCCGCGTATCGAGCAGCAGAAACATTAATAATTCTATTCACGCTAACAAGGTAGCACGCAGCTGTCAGCTGATGAGTTAATCGACGAGTAAGCCAATCGGTCTCGCGTCAGGTTGAAGTCATCAAGGATTAATATGTCGAACGGCAACGATTAGCTAATCGGAGTAACACCTATTTTCTTAACGTGCATAGAGCGTACACTTTTTTTTTTTTTTTTTTTGACGCGTGAAAATGAGACTTGGATTTAAAGGGACGTTCGGATTCTTCTCGCACAGTTAGAAATCTTGCCGCGAGCGACCGTGATCGAATTAACCGCCGATTAAAGTTAATCACGATCAAAGACGCCCTTGGACGTGTCGGAGAGGCAGAAAGACAGGCGGTTGCGACGTCTATGCGAGGAACGCGGCCATCTTCCAGTGGTCGGCCGAACGAGCGCGATACGCGTAGTCCGCTCGTCGCATATCGACCGTCGCGAAAGTACGAAAGGCGGATTGCGAAAGCGGGCGCAGTGACGCAACGACGCAACGACGCCGCGCGGATGAGCCGGTACACCCTCTTTTTTTTTTCTAGAGAAAAACATTAATTAAAATCACCGATTTTCGTCGGCCGTTGTCTCGCGGGGCAATGTCGCGGAGCACCGCGAGCGCGGCGAAGCTGCGGCGAATGGAACCCTCTCTCTCTCTCTCTCTCTCTCCTCGTTCCTGAAAGAACGGACAAGCCGCGGCGAGTATGCACCTTCTATTCGCGGCTCGAGTGTGCCACTCAAGTCTGCGTCGCGCATCGAAATGCGCCGGCGACTTGTCGCAGCCGCGAGCTTGAAATTACGGAGCCTGTACGCGTATCGGACTATACGCGTTGAAGATTGAAGATTGCGAATTGGAGATTGGAATTCTCACAAATCAGAAATCGCAAAGTGGATTGAAGTTAAGGCCAGACCAATTCGACTGGCCGATCACTAATTTTCAATTCGCAATCCTCGATCTACAATATGTAGTCTAACACGAGCTTCAACTTGACGTCTTCGTCCCTTCGCCAGAAACAACTGGCAATTTTATTCGCGTTGCTTAAATTGAATTTGAAGCGAATGATTGAGCAAGAAATTCGTACTTTGTATTCCCCCTTGCATTCCATTTTAATTATCGTATTCTAGTTGCCGTAATCGCAGAATAGCCTTTAGCTTTTATGAATATGCGAAAGCGCGATTTTCACGCGGTAACGTTGGTACGTCTCTCAGCACCGCGTTGCTTGCCCTAGGAGTCTCACCTAGCTTTACCTCCTACAGCTCCGCTTATCTTCGATCGAACTCCCCGCACAACTATATCATGAAAACAACCTCACGCGAATGCCGGAACAAGCGTCCCCGAGAATACTCCCCCTCCTCCTCCCCCCTCCTCTTTCTCTCTTTTTGACTTATAATATTGAAATTTTATCTCGTTAAATAAGAAATTTTACACGCTGCATTGCGTGCAAGAGTGCTATTTGAGTATAAGCATAATGAATTATAAGAACCTCGAATTATTGGAAAACAGTGAATTATGCACTTATAATTCGATGTTGTTTTCGATAGTTTGACGTTTCCTCTTCTCTAGAGATTTTTAAAATGTTTTGCAATCATGTTCCTTTCTTTCTTTATTCCTCTTTCTATATATAACTTCCAATCGCAATAAGTGCGGTTGCAGTTATTGCCGTTTATTCGTACTGCGGTGGTTATCCCAGAGCATTGAATAAAACTAATTAAATAAGGACGGTTCTCCTTTTTCTTCTTCTTCTTCTTCTCTCTCTCTCTCTCTCCCTCCTCTCTTTTTATTCTTCCTGTGGTAGCATCAGTATCCAGCTCGCGTCACATTGTCTCTCGTATCTCGATACACTTCCATCGGTGTTCGTTCCCCCTCGTTTCTCCCTCACCGCTTCACCGTGACTCTCCCCCTCTCGCCTTCCTTCCCCTTCGTTCTCCATCTCCTTCCTTCACCCCGTCGCTCCGTGAACCCGCAGCGAAGACAGCGTAAAAGTGAAGAGAGGGCAGCGAGATACCGGTTATTGGCGGGGGACTGGCATATTTCACCGGGTGTCCGGCAATCAGGCCTTTGTGTACGGCTCACTGCACGCCGTTGCATACCCGTGCGCGTGCTACGAGGAAGGTGGGCAACGGCGGGGGTGATGGGGGAGGGGGAGAAGGAGCGAGGGAGAGACGAGGACACGCTGGGATCGTGGAGGGAGGGTGGGAGGGGGAGACAGAAGCGGCGGGGAAGAAGTGAGAGCGACCGAGAAACGGAACGTTTATTCAACGGCGTGGAACTAGTCATAGGTGCACTCGGCCGGAGGGAGGGTGGGAAGAAGGGAGGGAGGATAGTTGGGTCGGCGGGGTGTGCGGGGTACATGGGTAGCTGGATACGCTATATACACCCGAAAGTGTCTAGATGACGCGTATCTACCCGCGTATCCGCGCAATCGATATTTTCCGACGACCGCAAGCTGCTGGGAAAAAAAAAAAAAAAAAAAAAAACCACACCTACCAACTTTCAAGCGCGATCTGGAGTTTCCCTTGCCGAAAATTTTTCGAAGACTCTATAAATGTTGTCTATTCTCGATTTTTTTTTAAAAGAAACAAACCAGGCATGATTCTAGGAGAGAAGAGACAGGATGGATTTACGCACATTTGTAATTAAGGCGTTAATCAAATTGTATTCGAATTCGCTTGAATCTGAATGAAGGATAAGACGCGAGGTTGCTGGCTCGGTCATGATGCAGATCTTGATAAGGAGAGCTTATTATAGCTATAAAAGCGCGTCTTGATTAAATTATGTAAAACTTGTAAATTGCTATAAGCAGTAATTGTAAGCTCATCTGGATTCGCGGACAAATGTGAGGAGCAAATGCTTTTGGAGTAAATTTGAAAAATTTACGACTCGAGAAAAGTATCTGCGCGTAATCGCGTACCTATTCTGTTTTGCAATGTACGTTTTGCGTTCTCCCATTCTTGGTGCTCACGGTGCACACAGCATCTTTAATGACGCTCGCCGTGGTAGCGTCGTCGGGGCAATTATTTGATTTACACTGCCCGCGGTTGCCTGTGGATAATGCCGGAATCATTAGATGGCCTAGGCTGACACGCGATTTACATGTATATGCGTATTCGCCATTAAGTGGCCTCTCCTCTCGCTCTCACCCGCTACGCCCGCCTCTCCCTCTCCACCCTTCTCGTGCCATCACCCATGCTGTGAGCACAGGCGCGGATTTAAACATTCCCTCAGATGAATTCTGCCTTACGCTCGCTTCATTCAATTTTAGAAAATCAATATATTTCGTATATTTATTTAATTCTTCTATGGAAAAATTCTAAGGATGCTAATCGATTAAAGATGTAATTTGAACAATGTCCCGGATAGCAACATTTCGATTTAAAAAACGTAGCGATTTCCTCTCCATTTTTCATTCGTAAGCGCGTACGCGCATCGCAAGAGATCGAAAAATTTACAAATCGCCATCGACTCTAGGAAGTGTCTCGATTTAAAAGATTAAAAAGGCTTATATTTATAGGTCGGTTATATTTAAGATTGTTTGGAGTCTGGTCTAACAATAAAGTCTCCATTCAACCAGTGAAATGATGACAGTACTGCCATCTCGCGATCATACACGAGACAATTAAATGTAAGAACGGACTACGCGAATGCCGTCCCCCGAGATTCGCGACGGCGACGAGAGAAGCCGGCGGCGTCAGGTCCGGTCCTGCATCCGTGACGTTTGCGCGGCAGTTACGTCGACCGCTTACGGATCAGGCTGGCTAACACGGCGGCGGAATGCGCGCCGCGCGGAGTCGCGCGCACGCGCGCGAAAAGGAGCATCGTTTTCCTGTAACGTCGATCGTCGGGAGAGCGGGCCCGTAGGGGTCAGCGGAAGCGTCGAGCGCGACCCGCTCGTTGTAAACGAGCGAGCGACGCGAGCGATTGATAACGCCGCGGGCTTACGTCAATATAAGGAGACGCGAACCATTTAAATTCTCAAGGCGAGACCGCGATACTAAACTCAGATTAACTGACTCTGCTAATCGGCGAAGTTGACTCGACGAAATGAACTTCTTTTAACGAAAGCGAAGGAGAGCCGACGATCTTCCACTTAATAAAGATCTTGGAATTTTTTTTTTTGTTGGCTATTATCTTACTGTAGATCAAAGGAGAGCTCGTTTTGTATCTCTCTTTAAATGCACATCGGTGTAACACTTAAATCTACACACATCGCACACGCGTAGCACGGAAACAAAGAAGTTTTCCACGCGTGATCGTAAATAATTCATAGTAACGCTCGACACACGATGAGGTCATTGTTTCCAGCAGATAAATGCGTAATAGGCGCTCCTTCTCTCGCGCTGTCGTACGCCGCGCCTGAAGAAATTTACGTTGCAGAAATGCAGTGTGTGTGCCCCTCTTGCAGCGTGCCTCGCTAGAATACCAACGCGCGTTCCGCTTCCGAGGGAGTCTCAAAGAACTTGTCCCTTCGATGATCATGAAGCTCGCTGTTAACGTCGATCAATGACCAGTTTTGATCCTCTCTTATTCTCGGGATACGTTTTCGAATTTGAATAGGAATTGCAGATTGGAGGAAAACCCGATCTCTGATCTGCGACAGTAACAGCGAGATCGACTTTTCTCCCTTCGAGAAAACCCTTCGGCGCGGAGGAAGAACGCGTCGTGCAGGCTACGGAAAATCGTGAACCATATTATGCAGGGATGTTAATTCTCAGACTGACTTAAAAATACTATTCGACTTCTATTTTGGAAACGCGCACGAGGAGAGGCATGCAACACAACGGGAGGGGTTGGTGGTTGGAACAATAATCGCTCGGAAATAATTTTGGTTCGAATCGATGCGCGAGGGGGTCGAGGTACGCCAAGTAGGTCGCCGCGGATCCCCATTGCTGCCAACAACGAGACGGGACGCCACCGCCGTCGCCGTCGCCGCCGCCGCCGTCGCCGCTGCGAGGTGCAGCAGCGCGCGCTGCACTTCGCCGCGGGGCCGCCACGAGAGCGAGAGAACTCGTTAATTCCGCGCGCGCGACAACGTTTCGCCGTCGAGTGGCACACTCGAGGCTAACTAAGCGCGGCGCGCTTAGCGGGGATCGATGATGATTCCTCCTCGCGCGATACCTTGAAAGATCGGCCGCTAAATGGCCTAGAGACGCAATCGAGACTTTCAAAAGCTCGACGCACGCTCACTCGCGGTGCGGCAACGCGCATCTTTAGATATCGGGATGCACTTCTGTGTTTTTATAGCTTTAGCATTTTATTTTTAAAAGCCAATTATTTTAAATATCTCTTCTGGCCAGATTGCTTCTAATTATATTAAATTATGTTGCATTGCTATTACGTTACACGTAGCGTAGTTTAATGCGGCGTTTAAAACAATTGGCTCTTAAGAATGGAATATTAAAACTGACATTTTCGAAGTCACGTTTATTATGTAATTTTGAAAGACGAAACTATCTATAACTAGATATGATTATATGCGGTTTTCGATTTATCTATCTATGTCTCCTGCTATATTATATAAAATAATTAATATTCCATAAAGATATGAGTGCAGATATTTAAAGTTCGACATTCTGCGCATTGGCGCTTAAGGATTGTGAATTGAAGATTAGAATTCGATCGAATAATTTTATAATCTGTTTTATTTTGATTGATTGAATTCTGATCTGCGATTTGCAGAATTTGCAATTCTTAATCTCCAATCCGATTTAGACTTTAGAAATGTTAATAATTTTTATTCGCACGGTATACTGCCCTTACGAGAAATGCTCGCAGCTGTGAATCGGATATTTGAATACATCGATGTTTTTTATTTTAAATCCGGCACTTTCTCCTGCGCCATCGCGGTCGCGCGAATTTTCAGGCGATTACGATTGTTGTTCGCCGCGAAACGGCTCTCTCTCTCTCTCTCTCTCTCTTGCGCGGCGACGAACGAACAATACCGTCCGAAGTCGGTCACGAGAAAGAGAAAAGGTCCGCTGCTACCGCCGCCGCTGTCGTCGCTCTCGCAAAATCGGGCTTCTTCGAGGTCCACCCAGAGAGATGCAATCTCTCACGCGTTCGCCCGCGAGACACGCTGAAAATCGCGCGGGACTTTCTAATTCCCTTCTCGCGTGGTTGTCCCCTTCGGAATATCGACGGCAGATTTACGCGAGCCTTGGCCGCGCTTACTCGCCGCGGCGAACTTCTGCCACGGCGCGGCGTTTGATCCTACCGGCGGCAACTCGCGACTCGCTCGAGACTATCGATCACGTTGGCATAATTGTCGATAATAGCCGCCGTTCACGTTTCAATTTTTTAACCTTAACGACGACCGGCGAATCAATTTTTTCTGACCTCGCGACTCGTACGTTAAAAGAGCACCCGTGGTCAAATTGACATAGCAAACGGAAATGTCGCGTTAATATATAACGTATCGAGAACTGGAGGATTGGTCGACGGCAATCAGCCGTCCGTTTGGAAGAAAAGACACGGAGCATCTCGGATGCGTTGTGGAGCCGAAACGAGACCCGGAAGGAGTCCTCGACGTGTGGCTTCGGAATACTCGCGCGTGTCGCGGATATAACTGACAAGTATAAATGTCGCTAAAGCGCGCGCGGGATTATCGTCTCGCGCGGTCGCGGGATATTATATTTATAGTCCGCCGATGCTTCTCGCCGCGCCGCGCGACGTACTCGCTAGTCGCGGGAATCGCGGCGCGCGCGCGACGTGATGCGATCCGCGCGCGGATTTCGCGGGCACCTGAAATAATACCGGGTTGTGATTCATTTCGCGGATGCCGTTTAAAATTAACACGCCGCGCCGTCCGTCGGCGCAACCTCGGTTAACCGACGCTCGCTTGGGCCGCGCTTCGGATTCCTCGCGAGGAATTATATATCGCGATGGTTGAAGGCCGAACGCGTATACCTCGGCGCTCGAGGAAGTCAGCGGGTTTTGTACGGCCCGGAGTTCGTACAGCCGGATAAGAGAGAATTGTCAATGGGTCGCGAGCGCGCCCGCGCCGTGGCGTGCGCGTTCGATTCCGAATGCAAATGAATTTTGCCCCTCCCCCTCGCCCCCGACAGTCTTCATTCACGACTCCCTCGTTTGACTCGCCTGATTCAATATTTGACGTTTACACGCACCCGTTCAACGCCGCCGCAGCCGCCGTCGCCGCGGCGGCGAGATGGAGGAAAGATCGCGTCCCCCTCGGGTGTTATGTAGGCGATCGCGCATACGGCAGACGCGTGTCACGCAGTCGTGCCAAACGTAAGCGGATGTGCATGGTAATTAACCGAGTAAACAGTACGCTCCACTGAATTCGTCCGTAATCCGTTATCTCGCGGTATAGCGATAGCGCGCACGTGTCACACTCGATCTTCCTCGTTTTGCACACGAGGCCGCCGAACAACACCGACCCACGCGACGATCCAATAAATGCAGTATCGCATCGGGGAATTTCCGACGATTCAATGATTTCAAATTACGTTCGCGGCGGAATACCCGAGGTTAGCTACAATTATAATTGCACTCTTGCCTCGCAAAAATGACACAACTAAAAAGAAAACGCAATTTTCGAGTTATTACCATGAGTAAGTCGCGTAAAGATTATTACCCTGTCAGTCAAAAATCTGGGAAACTTGATTTGTTTTCGTTTCAACTATGTCACTTTTTTTTTAAGCAAAGGTGCGATAATATTTACATTATCTTCGGATTAAACACTCATTTCACGCAGAAAATG
>NW_012026812.1:1749459-1768783 GCF_000956235.1 Wasmannia auropunctata
ACGACCGGTTCTATAGTACATCCGTGCGATTTCGCATCGGGCGCAGCATTCGAAATACAAAGCGCGATCGACGGTGCCGCTCGATCGTACGAAAAACGAAATAGTTAGAGAGAGCAGGTAGTACGATTTCTAAGAAAGAAAGAAAACGTTCGCTCACGCATAAAGCGGATGGGATCGCGTCTCTCACAGAGAGTTCGGCGTGCTCCGCCGCTTCTTGCGCGGATTAGGTGCACGGCACAAATGGGAGTATGAATTTCCATTCGGATCGAAATCTGCCGTAACGATCGACTCCCGCCGCGTTGGCGATGCGAAAGGCTCGTCGAATTTCTGCGTTCGGGCGGATTCTTATGGCGTTCACGTTTTTAACGGCCATGCCACGTGAGGCGGCACACGTTCCACGGATAGTGTGTTAACGGTCACAAAACACAGAACCGTAAAAGGCAAATACCCACGAAATTCCCTTGTCGCGGCCTCCCGCGCGGATGGCGCATTCTATTAACGGAACGCCTGCCGAATTGGAGATTTAATCAATTGAATGTCATGCAATATTCATAGCGCGACAATGCGCGCTGCAGCGACTATGCGTATTATTGATCTGCGGCATAATCTATTTTCTATAGATTCATGACCTGGCTATTAATAATTCGCGTGTTTTGACTGACTTAATCCGCGGGTGTTTCTGAAAATTAATATGTGTATCAAGGGAAGATAACACGCGTAAAAATTGCAATGTTATTGTCGCCTTGCCTGGCGAAGCGTCGATGAAAATTAATCGCCAAACTAGTGAACGCTAACGAGACGGCGGCGACGCTCGTCGTCATTCATAAAGCCGACAATGTGACTCCTCGTTGTACAATCAACGGTGTATTACGAAATCGCGTCTCTCTCTCTCTCTCTCTCTCTTGCGCGGCGACGAACGAACAATACCGTCCGAAGTCGGTCACGAGAAAGAGAAAAGGTCCGCTGCTACCGCCGCCGCTGTCGTCGCTCTCGCAAAATCGGGCTTCTTCGAGGTCCACCCAGAGAGATGCAATCTCTCACGCGTTCGCCCGCGAGACACGCTGAAAATCGCGCGGGACTTTCTAATTCCCTTCTCGCGTGGTTGTCCCCTTCGGAATATCGACGGCAGATTTACGCGAGCCTTGGCCGCGCTTACTCGCCGCGGCGAACTTCTGCCACGGCGCGGCGTTTGATCCTACCGGCGGCAACTCGCGACTCGCTCGAGACTATCGATCACGTTGGCATAATTGTCGATAATAGCCGCCGTTCACGTTTCAATTTTTTAACCTTAACGACGACCGGCGAATCAATTTTTTCTGACCTCGCGACTCGTACGTTAAAAGAGCACCCGTGGTCAAATTGACATAGCAAACGGAAATGTCGCGTTAATATATAACGTATCGAGAACTGGAGGATTGGTCGACGGCAATCAGCCGTCCGTTTGGAAGAAAAGACACGGAGCATCTCGGATGCGTTGTGGAGCCGAAACGAGACCCGGAAGGAGTCCTCGACGTGTGGCTTCGGAATACTCGCGCGTGTCGCGGATATAACTGACAAGTATAAATGTCGCTAAAGCGCGCGCGGGATTATCGTCTCGCGCGGTCGCGGGATATTATATTTATAGTCCGCCGATGCTTCTCGCCGCGCCGCGCGACGTACTCGCTAGTCGCGGGAATCGCGGCGCGCGCGCGACGTGATGCGATCCGCGCGCGGATTTCGCGGGCACCTGAAATAATACCGGGTTGTGATTCATTTCGCGGATGCCGTTTAAAATTAACACGCCGCGCCGTCCGTCGGCGCAACCTCGGTTAACCGACGCTCGCTTGGGCCGCGCTTCGGATTCCTCGCGAGGAATTATATATCGCGATGGTTGAAGGCCGAACGCGTATACCTCGGCGCTCGAGGAAGTCAGCGGGTTTTGTACGGCCCGGAGTTCGTACAGCCGGATAAGAGAGAATTGTCAATGGGTCGCGAGCGCGCCCGCGCCGTGGCGTGCGCGTTCGATTCCGAATGCAAATGAATTTTGCCCCTCCCCCTCGCCCCCGACAGTCTTCATTCACGACTCCCTCGTTTGACTCGCCTGATTCAATATTTGACGTTTACACGCACCCGTTCAACGCCGCCGCAGCCGCCGTCGCCGCGGCGGCGAGATGGAGGAAAGATCGCGTCCCCCTCGGGTGTTATGTAGGCGATCGCGCATACGGCAGACGCGTGTCACGCAGTCGTGCCAAACGTAAGCGGATGTGCATGGTAATTAACCGAGTAAACAGTACGCTCCACTGAATTCGTCCGTAATCCGTTATCTCGCGGTATAGCGATAGCGCGCACGTGTCACACTCGATCTTCCTCGTTTTGCACACGAGGCCGCCGAACAACACCGACCCACGCGACGATCCAATAAATGCAGTATCGCATCGGGGAATTTCCGACGATTCAATGATTTCAAATTACGTTCGCGGCGGAATACCCGAGGTTAGCTACAATTATAATTGCACTCTTGCCTCGCAAAAATGACACAACTAAAAAGAAAACGCAATTTTCGAGTTATTACCATGAGTAAGTCGCGTAAAGATTATTACCCTGTCAGTCAAAAATCTGGGAAACTTGATTTGTTTTCGTTTCAACTATGTCACTTTTTTTTTAAGCAAAGGTGCGATAATATTTACATTATCTTCGGATTAAACACTCATTTCACGCAGAAAATGATTCAAAAGAAGGAGAGAAAGAAAGAGCCAAATCTTTAATTTTTTGCACTCTTACGTTGAGCTGTAATACTTTGCAGCGGCAAAATCGCGTGGTTCTTCAAGCATTCCGTACGCGATTATAGCTGACAAATTGTACTTTTTGGAATCTCTCTTTTATAAGCTCCTCCAAATAATGAAAAAATCCTTGATTTATGGATTCACAGATTAAATGAAATTGAGGACGAAAAATCTTCGCTCGTTTGCGAGAAATAATTTAGACCGCGAAGGGTCAAGATTCGGTCGTGCCGTCGCGCTCTCGGTGCTCCGTAAAAATTCTCACGCTTCTTTATCGGAGTTAAGTGAAGCAGCCTTGTATTTCTATCACGCGCGTGCTAATGCGGACAAGAGGAACGCTAGGGACGCGAGACGCGCGGCAGTAGTGATCAATGACCGAACGAGCCAGCGGGGCCCGCGAACGTCGCGTACTTGGCGAGAAAGTTGTTCGGAATCTGCGCTCCGCAGAGATCTCTCGCGGGCGCACTTCCGTCTTTCTCGGTCTTGCTCCCGTATATCGACTTCGAGACAACTCCCACATTGTCCGCGCGTCGGGTATTCTCGTAACCGACAATCCGCCGTTTGACCATCGGTTTCCCAACGGCGGCGAGTCTGACGTTCCCGATTATCATGCTCACGTTAGATCTCGCTAATGATATAGAATTCTTAGTAACGCGTAGCAAACTGCAACGCGCGTTTCAGTTCTCAAGTAGTCTAATTATGTACGAGTCATTCGATCATTATTGTTTTTTTATTCTTTACGACAAAGAAACGTTTTGCAAATGCATCCGTTTGGACTGGAGGCGATAGATTGAAAAATATTGAGAAATGCAAGATGCTCTCATTTAAATGGCTCACACGAAATATATCTGCGTTGTAATATAATTTAACACTTAGTTCCTTCGATATCAGTTTTACGTCAATGACGCGAGCGAGAGCTAGAAAAGTAAAATCAAATTGTTGTTTAATAGAGTAGCTTGCACGCCGATAACGATTTTGATTTTTTGTTTCTTTTGCAGCCTATGGTCCACGGTCCTCAAATAGCCGAATCGAGAACTAGACTTGGTAAAGCCAAAGCCGGGCGAGGACGATAGCCAACAGTCCTTGGACCGCAAGTCGCTCGCGAGTTTCCACTGCGTGCTCTTGTAAGGCTATCAAAACGTCGACTCCATCGGTAATCAAGTTATCGGGGGGTGGAACAGCTGGCAGTGCTGGGGAGCAACTGTCCCCAGGGCCTGGCCCACCACCCCCGGTGTCTCCGTTGATCGGCGGTGACGGTCGCATCAACGAGAAGAGCGCAACAGCCACAGAGAACAACGATGACGAAGCCGGGCAAGCTGCCGTCTCGACGGCGACCGAAACGACGAAGCCTGCGTCTGTGGAGAAGGACTACGGCCAGGCTAACGAAACCACCACCATGAGTTTCGTTCTGAAGCTAGATGTGGAGGCCGCGACGGCGCCGGTGGTAGAGAAGGACAGCGTCGAGAGTGAAGGACAACCGCCATCGACGTTACTGTTTGCCCGGGAGGTTTGGCGATCCCAAGATCCCGTTGTGGTCGCCACCACTACCACCACCACCACCACCATGACAGGGAACACCGTGATAATCGCGAGCGGCGACAACGCTGCCGCTGCTCCTAATTGCGGCAAGTCGCAGCTGTTGCAGTGTCTGGAGGTGGCGAACAACCAGGAGGAGCAGACGACGACGGTCACCACTGCGTCCGCTCCCACGACCACCGTCAAGCCCGTGGTGACCTATCCAGTCGCCAAAGGCGCGAGGGAGCAGGTGCAGAGAATGATCGCCGGTTCGCAGACCAACACCACGGAGGTGTTGACAACGCGCGTTATTTCGCAGAAGCTATCGCCATCGTCCGCTGATCAGACGCCGCAGCCGGTGACCGTCAACATTTCCTCTCAGACATCGATTAACTCGACGTCCTCACCATCCCCCAATAGTAGCGGCGTTCTCTCCCCCTGGCAGGCAACCGTGACCACGGTACAGAGCAATCAGCCGAAGAATCAGGTTACGATGATCGCTGACTTTATCCATTGTAGTAAGCAGCAACAAATGACGAGTACGGCGAGCAATGTACAGACCACGTTACATCACAAGCTTCAGCCGGTCTACTCCATGGGTACTTCCACTACGGCGGTGAAGGCAACGGATCTACAAAGATATCACACGAAATCATTGCCAGGCAGCGTCATCTCACCTAGTCAATCTGCGCAAAAAATCAAGACCGTGACGAATGTGATTACTAATCCGTCTACCATAGTCGCGCAACGTAATAATTCCCTGTCGAGGTCACAGGGCATGCCGAAGACGCGAGTGTTACCGGGCCAGTTTATAAACAATCAGGCGGCTGCGAACAACGCGAATCCGCAGAAGATTCAGCTAGGCAGTCCGACGATACAGAAGACGACGCAGCCCGTCGGCGTGACGAACGTGCAAAAGACAACGCTCCAATCTGTCTGCAACAATCAGAATCAGAAAGTTCCGTTGTTGAGCGGCAACCATCTTCCAAACCTCAAGACGCAACAGCAAGGTCTACAGAAGTTGCAGGTGTCTCAGAAGATGCCGCTAGCTATGGGCAGGCAGCAGTTTCAGTCGAGCACGCAACAGATGAACAATGTCTCGAAATCTAGTGGCGTCGTAACCGGTGTACAAAAGTATCAGTCACCGGGAAAATCTTATGTAGCATGCCCGCCAGTGGCGTTATCTCAAGCTAGATCTCAATCGACGGCAACCGGATTGCAGCAGTCTCAGACATTGGCAACAGTACAAACTACCAAACTGCAAACCACAACGAGTAATGTCTGCAAGAGCAATAGTATGCCGAATGTCTCCAAACCGTCGCAAAACTCGAACGTGCTCACGATTGGCAAACAGCAATTGCAGATGCAACCTACGTCGGCGCATTTGTTACAGGGTTCGCAACAAGTAATCCAAAAGTCTCAACAGCAGCAATCGGCGAACGCGAATAACTTACAGGTTCAAAGAAGTCACAGTATTACCAATGTGCACTCGAAGATGATAGCGTCTGTACCAAACAATCAAAGAACTCCGGTTGTGATGAACTCGAAGGTACAACAGCAGCAACAGCAACAAACGGTGATGAGGGTGTCGAAGGGTCAGACGCAAGCTGCGCAAACTGTAGCTGGTTTGAAGACTATCTCGCAGAAAACTATAGTGAACCCCGCCAAGGCTACTGCGAACTCTCAAAACAATGTCATTCAACAGCCTCTAGTACAGAGAAATAACAATCCTCAATCTGTGAAAATCGTTCAGCAGCAACAACAACAACAACAGCAGCAGCAGCAGAACGTAATCTGTCCGCAGAACGCTCCGCAGAAACAGCCTGGATGCATCAAGACTATTCCGCCGCAGAAATCCGTGCAAAGAAATCACGCTCAGAAAATCAGCGGCGCTGGCGTTAAATCCTTGTCGAGTCCGAACGTAACGGGATTTACGAAAGCTCAAGGTCCGACCGCGACGCAAGTAACAACGAAAAGCTGCATCAAGACGTTGCTGCCGCAGCAAACGGTGGTCCCACCGTCCAACGTGATATCTCCGCACAAAAACTCGCCGATCAAAATCCAACAACAAGCGATACAGCAGAAGCAACTGATCATGTCGCCGCAATACACCCAGCAGATCCGGCAGCAGGCCGGACAAATAAAAACTTTATTTCCGATAACCTCGGCTACGATTGAACCTCGTAAAGACCTCACTGAGAACAAGTAAGTTCAAGCTCATGGATTCTATGATAAATTTATTTATCTAACTTTGTTCTGTCAAGTTAATCTAATATCATAATAAAATAAAATAATTTTAATAAAGCCGCCATATGGATACAACAAATAAGAGAAGTCGAAGTTAAATATTGATGCCCAGTAATATTTTTAATACAATTAAATTGAGATAAATTGATTGAAATTAAATTTAAATAAATATTAATTTCTAAATTTTAACTACAATAAACTGCGTGCTGATTATTTTAGGAAATTTTTTAGAACGCAATCATAACCTGATGCTGAAATATATATTAAATTGAGATTCAATTCGATAATAATGCTACAAGTATCCTAAAACGTTGTAAAGAATTTATTACCTCAGCCAGGATTTGAACTTGAAATCTCCCTGTTCGGGGCAGGTGGTTTACCATTCGATCACTAAGACTGTGATAATATTTATCGCAATAGTAATAAAATTGATATTAAGATTGGATTAAAATTTAACCAATTAGAAGAAAGAAAACCATTTTTAAGTTTAGTAAATTTTGCTTTGATTGGTCAAATTCTAATCCAATCTCAGTCTCAGTCTCAATCTTTAATTTAATACGGACATAAGGAGGAAAGCGTTGAAAGACGATATAAATAATAACAGATACAAATAACAATTTTATATTCAAAACAAAATAATGTTACTTGTAGAAACGACAACGAGTCACGGATGTCCAAAGAAGAGGAGCAGAGTACACCTAAATCGCCAGTGAGAAGAATGCCGCTTCCTTACGAGGTACGAAACTAATAAAGCTATAAAGCTCAATGTTTATACATTCCAAATTTCTGTGTGTTACTCGAGATTATGGATGGTTTAGATTTAAAATTCGAATTCTCGTTTAATTGTCAGTGTCTTCAGTTCGTTCTTCAAGACCACAATTATGGGGCGCCACCGCCGCGAACGCCACCACCGCCTCCATCGTCACCCCCTCACCCGAAGCAACAACCCATTAACGGAGCCGGCAGTTCCACAGTTCCTCAACATCCTTACATCTTCGGGCCTGGTAATGTCCTTGGTATTAGATATCAATTATATCTAATATTTACACACTTTTTAATACAGAATGTAATGAAGTTAGATAATAACGAAAATTCTATTCTAATTCAAGTTGTGAGTAACACCAATGTGGAGGATGACGCTGCCAGTGCGATCAGCAGTGAAGCGGGACGGGAGGTGGAACCGGAAGGCGAAGAAACTGAAACAGCAGCCGAAGGTGAAGGTGACGACGAGGACAGTGTTACTAGATGTATCTGGTAAGTGAAGATAATTATATAGACACATACATAATGATTATAGTGGTTATATAATATTTGTATATTATTTTCAGTGACTTTGAACATGACGACGGATATATGATATGTTGTGACCGATGCTTGTAAGTATCCATCAATATTTTCGCATTATTGATGTAGAATATAGATTAAAAACGTATTCTCAGAGCTCGTGTGCATTTTATGTTATGAAATATTTATCTGAGAAGTTACGCACATAACATTTGACATAAATAAAACACTTATCACGAACTGATCATGTGACCGCAGAGTATGGCAGCACGTCGATTGCATGGGCATTGACCGCTCGAACATTCCTGACGAATACCTCTGCGAGAGATGCCGACCACGACGAGTGGACAGACAGCGGGCACGCGCCCTGCAAATGCGTAAACGCGAGGAGCTCCTCAACTCGGACACGTCGTCCGACGCGTCGTCCACCAGTTCGGCGGACACGGACGTCGGTTCGGCGAACAACCCCACGGCACCGAAGAAACGCCCGCTTCCGCAGCAACAAACGCAAATTCCGAGGCGCAACAAGTCCGACGCATCCGCCCAGTCGTCGCAGGTGCGAAGGTTAAATAACAACAACAATAACAACAACAATAACGTGGGGAAGAGGCAGAGAAGGGACTCGCAAGCCCGGCAATCGAGCGCCGTGCGCAAGAAGGAGAACACCACCCCGAAGCGGGGACCTGGAAAACGTAAAGCCAAGAGGAGAACGAGTCTCGACGACAAAGAGGAGGATGTGCAGGATGCCTGGGGCACTAACATGGCGCCCCTAAGGCAGTGGATCGAGAGATATGAAGAAGCTGTTACGAATCATTACAGTCCCGAATTGCGAGCCAGGATATCGAACATCAAAGTCAACGGCACGCACAGCGACCTCAGGCAAAGTAACATGAACGTCGTTGCCACCGGTAAATGCCGACTCAACGTGCACAGCAATAATCTTAGAGTAAGTAAAACGTTATCCTTGATATGAACGAAAAAAAAATAACAAATGTTATCATTACGAAAACTGCGAAAAAATTCTCCGTTTTATTTTTGAATTATTTTTTTATGTATTTATATTAAATTTATTAAAATTTATATTAATTTCTTGACAATGTTCCCGACATTCACTAATCATTTATCACGATTATTGAATTTCAAAATAAAAATTGTTCAAACTTTTGTTTTTCTCTATGAAAAGTATATTAAAAAGTCCCGTCTTTTTGCTGCAGTTTTTAGTGGCGACAATGTACCTCCCGCCGAACACTCCCGTCGTGGAGTTACGTGGCAAATATATGCTCAGCACACAACACCGGCTGCAGTATACGCAAAGCGGTAGGCAGCACGTTCAACGGCCCGGACCATTCGTGTTCTTCTACCGTCTGCCGCGCGACGGCACCGAGGTGTGCGTAGACACGCGGACGTACGGAAACGACGCGAGGTTTGTGCGACGTAGCTGCAAGCCGAACGCCGAGGTGAAGCACTGCATCGAGAAGGGCACGCTACACCTCTACATCGTGACGACATGTGCAATCGAGAAGAACGCCGAGATAACGATCAAGCACGAGCAGCACGATCTGCTGCTGTCACCCAATCCCAATTCCCCCGCGATGCCCGTCGTGTGCGCGTGCAACAATCCGCGGGAGTGTCAGATTGCGAACGCGGCGAGCCAGCTGAATAGAAGAGGTAGCAACGGCGCTCTCGTCGAAAATGCCGAGTAAGTTCACGTAGCAATACAAAACGATACAACGTACGGGATATTTTATATGTTTTTAATGTACATTTACCTTTATCTGTTTATTCAGTGGCAGAGAACGAAGGCGGCGGGGTAGAAGAAACACGGTCTGCGAGGAAACCGATTCCACGCCACCAGCAGCTGCTCCTCCCACGAGTGTCGCGCAAGTCGTTACGACGACTGCAACAACGTCGTCTGTATCATCGACGGTGACGCCCGCGACGCCGAGGCGAATCGTCACGACCACGGTTACGACTGCAACGACCCGTCAAGTCGCCAAGGAGGAAACCACCCCGGCCGTAACGAATATACAGCCTCAAACGTCGCCTAGTTTGAACCAGTCGACGGCGGTGACGACGCCGGAAACGAAAAAGGACAAAAAGAAGATGACGCGGGAAGAGAGGAAGATGGAAGCGATCATGAAGGCTTTCGAGAGGCTGGAGAAGGCGGAACAGAGGAAGCAGGAGGTGCAAGCGAGAAATGCGCAACGAAAAGAATCTGGCGGCGCGCACAGCGACAACGAGGATAGTCATTCGACGACCGGGCAGTCCAAGAGCAGTAAACAGACGAACTTGGAGAGACCGTTGCGGCGGCGAAGGAGGAAAGGTCGAGCGAGGACGACAAGTTCATCTCAGTCGCAGGGCAGCAACCGAAGGACGAGATTGAACTCCGCCGAGTCCGACGTATCCTCCGGGGACGAGAGCAATTCCATGCAGTCGCCGCCTCTGCTGAGTCAGAATCGTCCGCCCAGCCGGGACGTTCCCTACTCGTCGCACTTACACACCCCGTCTAAGAACACGACGGGCGACGTTAGCAATACCGGATCGTCGTCCGGCGGTCATCAAGGAATTCCCACTGCAGCTGGGTTACTGTTGGCCTTAGCTAACTCAAACGCCCCCGGTCCTCCGAGCTCGCCGCCGTTACAACAACCAACTCCTGTCAAAAGTCCTACCTGTGACAGCGGAGCCAGTAGCAGCTCGCAGAGCTCTACGCCGTCGACACCATTGTCGTCTGCCTGCTTACTGGTGGCCGCCGCGGTCGGACCTTTGGCACCGGGTTTCAAGTTCCCGAAGACGAAGAAGGTGTTGATGAACGAGTGGCTAAAGGAATCGCCCGATCCGCCGCAAGCTAATATACCGCAAGTGTCGCCTCTACCGGCTCTACCGTCTGCTGGCCCACCAACCTTACAAAATTCCATGACCTTACAAAATCCTCTGTGCGGCAGACATTTCTCGCCGGTGCCGGCGGACGCTTCGGCGGAATTCCTGTCGCAGAGTTACGCGGCCAAAAGTCTAGCGACCCTCGTGCAAGCTGCCAATTCGGTTAGTGGCATATGCGACTCGCCGCCGCAGCGTAGACAGCAACAGCAAATGGTTGTCGGAAATAACAATAACAACAGTGGCAACGGTGGCTGTCCGGCGGTATCTACGGGCTCGGCAAAGAAGCGATGGTTGCGCCAGGCGATCTCGGAAGAGTGCGATTCGCCCAATAGCCGGCCTGAGAGTCCACCGTCCCTTAGCGAGACGGTAGCGCCGCCCAAGAAGCGGAGAATAGCTCGAGAGAGTCTGTCGTCGGACAATTACACTCCGCCGACGACGCCTACCATGCTACTTCCGACCGAAGCAGCGCCTAACAGCAAATCATTGTGTCCTGCTGACGTAAGTTTTGCAGCGTTTTAATTGAATTCTAGTATTAATTATTCTTAAAAAATAATATCCAGGCTTAGTAGACTTGAAATTGAAATAATGTAAATGGATTAATTCAAGCCAGCTATAAGTGCTTAATGTATTTTAATATTAACTCTAATCATGTTATAAAGTTGTCGCAGTATATTTATTAAGCACTTTTATAACTGATTTATTAGCCTATTTATATTAACTTTGTATTATTCTAATAATAATATTTATCTGTAATATGCGTGATTAAATCAATTACATATAATATTGCCAATAATAATTTAAGTGTTTTTTTTTTTTTTTTCAGGATGACTATACGGAACATGTGCAATCGCCTATCGTAGAACAGACCGACGAAAGACATTACGATTCGGAATCTGTGAAAGAAGAAATCAAAGTGGACGATGGATCTACAGATTCCGACAAACCAGTCGTTCGAGAAAAACTCTCAATTGATATTTTTCCTCAGTCAGAATTTTATATAAAATGTGAAGGAAAAACAGAATCCAGTGATGTCATTAAAACGGAAGAGTCTTCTGAAATGGATGTAGACAGTGTTACGACGAAAAAAGAAAAAGTTTCCCCGAAATGGGAGGGGGAGTCCGAATGTAATTACGATCAATTGAATAAGAAAATAATTGAGAAGATTCGAGAGGCCGTTGAGAATAGAGTATCCTTCAGCAAGCTTGATATCAAGAAGGAGCCTTTTGCGAAGGAGGAAATTGTCGCTAAAGGCACAGTCGAGATAATCGATCAGAACGAGCCCGATACCGAGATGGAAGGATTCAGTTCTCCCGTCGCTACGATAGAGCCCGACGCGATTTTGAAACAGCGAGTGGTCGAGATGCAGCTGGAGTTCGGTGGCATCGCCGAACTCGTGAGTATTGCCAGTAACGAGAAATCGAACGACGAGAAGAAGTCGCCCGAGGCCGCAGCGAGGTGTCAGGAGGCTGCCGAGAGGTCGGACGACAACGCCTCCATCGACGAGTTCGACGTCGAGGCGCAGATGAAGAAGATCACGGGCGACGACGGTAACGACGACTATCAGGAAAAGATCGACACGAATTCGGAGAAGGACAAGAGTATGGACGGAATAGAGGGACTGATGGAGAGCTCGAAGGAGGACTCCGACTCCGAGGATAAGGACGTGGACGATGACAAGTACTGCGAATCTTCCTTTAAGTTGTTTGATATCAATCACGAAGAAACAACTTTCAAAGAGTCGGACACTAAGCCCGATACTAAACCGGAACAGATTATCGTTGCAGAAGACGGCACGAAAGAGACGGATGTGGGTACGAATGACGAGCCCGCAAGGGAAGTCTCCAAAGCGGAAGAGCCGTCCGCCTTCGCCGCGCTGTCGGAGGAGTCTATCTTCCCGGAGCCGGCTACTACGAACATGGACGCGGAGTCGGTCGCGGACCCTCCCAAGATCTTTCACTCGATTCCACCTCTGAGCGAGCGCATTCGCAAGAAGGCCGATCCGTCTGCCGTGCCGAAAACGCCTAAGATGGACTTTGAGGCGGCCATCATAGAATCCACGATAAGTATGGACGCAGTGGACGGGTCCAAGAACGGCGAGCAAAAGTCGATGTTGTCAACCGCGCTGCGCGAGCTCTTGGAAGCGAAACTGGACGACGAACCGACGGCCGAAGTAATGAAAAATGACATTGATAATGAGATTAACGCGTCACCCCAAGTAATTGAACCAAAATCAGACTCCTCTGAACATAGTTTAGACACAGTGCAGGATTCGGCTTCGATTCAGGAAGCGCCGAAGCCGGAAGAGACACCCGCCAAGGAGGAGGAGACCAAACCCAAAGAGATAAAACGGTTGAAAGACCCGAGGACCGTCGTGCCGAACAGTATGCCAGCACCAGCTTTTAAACCGGACGCTCTCCCTCCTGCCAAGCGCAAGGTTAGAAGGGTAGGACTGTAGTAATGTTTTTTTTGTTGCCGAAGAGGATCCCGTTTAACCATTCTTTATTATCATTATCCTCATAATTACAAATAATTACATAATCCTATCCTCATAATTACATAATCCTATTGTAGCATAAAACCAAATAACTCCTTTCTTTTCGTTTTAATTTTCTTTCTATAATTTTTTTGTGATAAAAGACGATCTTATATGGAAATGTTAACATATCTTTTTAGTTGTCTATATCGGAGTATCGCAAACGCAAGCAACAGTCATCCGGAGGAACCGGAACCGAGCCGGAATCGTCGAACGACGCTACTACAGTGGACAAAAGTGGAGCACGAGGTAGATCGGACAGCGCCAGCAGCGGCACTTCCTCACTCAGTTCCGACGAGGAGGGTTCCAAAGCATCTCTTTCTCTCGACTTGGCAGGCGCTAACTCGTTGACACACTTCCCCAATTCCGCTAATGAGAACGATGAAAAAAAAGGTAACGACTATTTTCCTTTAAGTATTTATATCTTATCCTATAAATTTCTCGAATAGAAATAATGACTGCATTGTGACAACTTTAGCACGTTTTTAAGCGATGCAACGATTAATGAATTAATATTTAAATCAGGAGAGGAGGGTGCAATTGGTTGGTCTGCAGCACCAACTTTGGTAGAACGTCAACGAGAAAACCTTACCGAGCGTTTGAAACGTGAATTTGGATTGTTCCTCAGTGATGACGAGGAGGAGAGAGCTCGCAAGCATGGTACATATTTTAAAGAGATATGTATATGTATACACGAACGAAAGGAATATATAGCAGTTTTAAAGAGAAAATAAACCTAATTCTTATTTTAGAGAAATGAAGAGATCAGAAAGTATATTAGATTTGACGAATGCTATTGTAAGATACTGTTTTATCTTATACGTCACTCTTACTTCCCTGCTTACAGGTTTGACGGCTGAGGCGATACTGAAGGCGCACAAATCTCCGCCTCCCAACTTGGTGGTCAGCATCCCGTCGGGATACCCACCGGGAATGCCGCAGCTACCCCCGCAGCCGTACATCCCGCCGCCCGGCTCGGCGTCCATCCACTATCCCCAGTTCCAGAGCAAACCCGGCACGGTGCAGTACCCGAACTTCGCGATGCCGCCGCCGACCACGTCCCAGCAACCGATGTTCAGCACCGCCGCGCCATCGCAGACGGCGGTCGCGGTCGTCGGCAAGCAGACGCAGCAGACGCCGTTCCTGGTGCCCCAGGCATCCCAAGCGCCACCGGGTTCCAACCCGTATCCACCGCAATTCGTTCCGCCGCCTCCTCTGGCGCCGCTGGCGCCGCCGCCGCCGCCGGCCGCGAGTGCGGTAGTGCCGATCGCCAAGCTCTCAGCGACGACGCCACCACCGCCGCAGCCCGCGGGCACCCAGGTGTCGTATCCTCCGGCGTCGTCGGGGCAACCTCAGAAGCCATTTTTTAATCATCCGGCAGCGCCGAGATCGTAACCGGCAGAAAAGGGTAGGATTGTTGAAAGTTCTTAAGTTTTTAAACCGATCGTCGTTTTACTCTACAACGGGCGAATGTCTCGATTATCTTGCCCACTTTTGTCAACGAGACAAATGTTTTTTTTTTAACTCGTTTCTTTGGAAAAATAAAAGCAAAGAACGAATTCGAACTGAATATTCTTGATGGAAGCATTCTTATATTTGCTTCTTATAAGATACTAAAATATTATTTCGCACAGACGCGTGCGAAATCCAGATTTAAAAAAACCGGCTAGAAGCTGCGCACAGAATTCCGACAATTTCCTAGATAATTAAAGACAACCATGGATTTTTAGTTTGCGCTGTCGATTGCTTCTAGGATTTTCATTGTTCAAATTTAGAAAGGTTAAATTTACTGTACATACGTTCAATAATTCTTTTTCTCTCAAGATATTTCGGCGGAATTCGTGTGTGGCCTAAGGTGATAGCTAAGTATTTTGAGGATATAGCGACGCGCATTTTTAGGTAACATATATATATATATATATATATATAGCATATATATATATGGAGAGAAAGAGAGCTGGTACCTTTTTCGCGAGCAACGGCCAAAAGTGTATTTCGTACACTTTTTATACCGGTGAAATGGTGCCCTAAAATGTTTATATATATACATATATACATATACATAATATATATATATATATAGCGTTAGTCCAATTTTTTGATAAGGTGTTAAATAAAGTTCGGAAGCGCGCTTTCGCTCAGCTGATGTCAGCTAATCTCGCGATATCTTCTCTAAAGCAGTTATCATTTTATATATATATATAATATATATATATATAATGTGCAGACTGCATAATACAACTTATCTGTATATATTATTTGCATATACGCATAATATTAACAATATAGCTATATTTAATGACGCTATATATTTAGATTAGTTCGTAGCTGTTACGGTAGGCCGTAAAGTCTAAACCGAATCTAGTATGACACGTAGATAAGCGAGTTAGTACTGTGTTGTGTTTTTTCTTTTTTTGACATACGGAAAAACAGAAAGAAGGCGCGGAATTCTTTATATTTTATATTTCACTGTAAAAGGGCAAATTATTTATAATAAAGGGTATATGTGTTAAAATTTGAAGACTTGAGTTTTATTTTGGGGAATTCGTGAAAGTTATATATATATATTACTGTCCGATTTTCCTCGCACGGAGGGCGACGCATTTGATATGCGCGATAGATGTTTTTTTTAACGCTGATTTTATTTAAAAATAAACATTTATTTATACGAGAATCGAGTACTCTAAGAGGGCAGGACAGACCAGTTACAATAAGAAAAAAAAATGGTATGTTTTATTCTCTTTGATGCTTTAAAGCAATAACGCGCAATACATTTATTTTTTATTTTTTATTTTTTTTAGTTATACCGAAGAGCGCGAGGAATCACGGTGTGCAAAAATACGTTTTATTTAAGGATTTATTCTCTTTCTTTTTTTCTTCGTCGATCTCGAAAAATTTCATTCGCTCAGAACATTCATTCAAGTACAAAACCTACTAATATGATAAAAAGTGTATTAAAACGTGTAGAAGAATAAAATAATACAGCGAAAGAAAATCGTAGTCTATTTTGTAACTGAGAGCTACTTCACGGTCTTCTATCGGTTTACTCCACGAGATACGATTGTTCTATCGTTGGCAAAAAATATGAGTTTCTCCTTTTCTGCTTCGCGATAGATTTACGTTAAAAGTTACGTGCTACGCATTAGTGACATCCTTTGCACTATTAGTGATTCGATGTATATTAATCTCGTAATTACAGGTGATCCTGCCGATCACGTTTTGTCTATAATTTGCTTTTGAATTTTCTAGAGGTCGTCTAGTTCCATTGCGCGCATGTAATTAAAATTATGTATATTGTATTTGATATGTAATTGAAATTATTATATATACATATAGCATATAAAAAGTTTTTCAGACTTCGATGGTGCGATTATTAGGTGTACATAAATACGTTACTTGTTATGATGCGCGCGAGGAGAAGCCAAGTTCGAATTTCTTTGTAAGCTAGTTTTCCCTTTGTTTTGTAACATAACGTATATCGTTTATCCATTTTCGGTCGCAGACTTTGAAAAACCGCGAGGAGAGCGAGCGGCGGTGAATGTCGGGTGGTGCAACGAAGTTACTTCGTTAATACGAAAATACTGTGTGCATTTAAGAATAACGCCGCTCACAAGAGAAGTGACATAATTATTCACTTGCCGCGGTACAACAGAATCGTCCGACCGTGTCGCTCGAATTAATTATAGTACAATTAGATGATAGAATTTATTAGAAATTCGTGGCGTTTATAACTGCGTTACACACGTTAAAGTAATGTTGCGTCAAGTGACAATTAGAATTCGATTTCGAAGGGCGAGAAGTGTATCATAAACTCATTTAGATAAACTACTTAAGTTTTATTGGCGGAAGAAGCAAATGTATATCCTAATTTATTATATACGAAACGCGAAAGTGTTATTTTCATAATGGATTCAGATTCTCTTTAGCTTGGACTTGCGTAGACTCCTGATTGCAAACTATAGGTGCGGTTCACCATAAGTACTCCGGAATGCTTATAACGTGCGATTAATTCGGTTTTATTTAATGTGCGATATTAATGTGTGTCATTAACGCACTTACAGATTTTCGCTCTGTGTAAACTGAATTTAGAAAGAAGAAGAAACAAAATTATAAAAAATATTGGAATTTTAATAATGAATTTTTCTTTTCTGAAATATTATCGGCTGTTTCGATATTTCTTTCTGAAAATTTCAATAAAGAAAGGGGACAAAAATGTTGTGGTAGCCTTTTGAAAAGGACGATACCACGTCCTTCTCGGCGGAATTAAAATTTAAAAGGACGCGGAGCGAAAACATCTGGAGCACTCGGGAGTACCAAGTGTATCGCATCCGCTGTGTAATCCGATTATATAATAGGATTCTACCTGAAGATGCAAAATATGCGGTGTGAGGTTTTTTGACATGCGCACAGAGTGAAGAGAAGCAAGCGATTTTAATCCTGTACTGTGTCCATTTTTAAGCGAATATCAAAGTTTAGAGATCTGTGATTAGGAAACGCGATAAGAAAAAAAACTGCATTATAAAAAAACTAAGTATCAGAATTGGCCGTAAAATGTTATAAACAATTAAAATGCAAAAAAGCCAATACGGTACAAAGCTGATCTTGGTGCTTGATAATATTATAATAAATGAATCTTCTAATTTTCAGTTTAGGCAAACTGCGTGCCGCATAATCGTCGGTCTTTAAAACGCAACCAAATAGTAATGTAATATAACATTAAATTGTCAAAGCAATCTAATAATTCGATGCTCATTGAGATTATCCGGCGCGCAGTTTGCCTGAGTTGAGAATTGTAAGATTCACATATTACAATATTATCAAGGTCCGCTTTGTATCATGTTTTCGCATCTTAATTGTATGCATTATAAAATTTATGCGTTCTCTACGTGGACAGGGGCGAGAGAGTGGGTATCCTAACGAAATTCCTGGGTGAATATGTGTACGGATCTCCTGTAAACGAGAGAGACACACCTTATTTTTTTTTTACATTGCGTTCGGCTGCGATTTCAAAGTGTAAACAGACGTATTTTTGGCATTTGATATTTACTTTGTACTTTAGCTGATATTTTGTAATAAGAAGAGACACACTAATGTAAGTTACAAATTGCCGCGGGTGGCGTAACATCAGAGAGGTAGAAAAGTGTACAGCTTGTGTTCGCCACCCGCATGAACACACAATGAGAACATGTAAATATTTTTGTAAGATAAATTTAAGTATATATATATATATATATATATATATATATACTTAATATATTATATATATTATATATACATACACATATATGTATATTATCTTCTCTCTCTCTATCCTTCGAATTTTCGTGAATCTTCTATTGAAAATCCGAAGAACAAGCTAGAATACTATTGCTTTGCAGCTAAATCCACATGTTTATTGTCCGTTGTACAATTCTCCGCTAGCTGGTACTATACGTACATACATACACACACATATATATGTATATGTATGTATGTATATATATAAAGGAGCAGAAGCAGTATGCGAACTTGTTATTAAAATATCTGATAGTATAAAGCAACTCGTTAGGATAATCGTTTCAATGTTGTAAATAAAAGCAGAGCGCATAGCGGTTATTATATTATATTATATTATATTATATTATATTAATATTATATTATATTCGCATATATATATTCAATCTTTATATAATAGGCTGAGAATACACGATAATTTTTTTATTTGCGATTCACTGTTACATGTATGTGCCTAGTTATAGCCATGTTACAATTATTACCTATTACATTGTATGATAATTTAATCCATTTTACCGATTATAATAAATGTAACAAGTTCTTCGATATCAAACTCTACACACGATATATTATTATGGCGTAACGTGTAAAGAGCTCATATTTAGGCATACGTGAAAAAAATTTAATAAATCGGAATACATTTTACGAGTCGAGATGTTGACTGATGGCCCTCGCCTTATCCGTCGTGCGGCAATAATCCGCGGTTTTCTTTCACCTGCCATATCGCAGATAAAAGCTTATCCGCTTACCTCGGCCCTTCAACAATAAGTAGGCACGTGTGATTTATTAATTCGTTAACTGCGATAGAAAGATTGATATTGTGCAATCTTCAACA
>NW_012026812.1:1769986-1773236 GCF_000956235.1 Wasmannia auropunctata
TAGGAATACGTAAAGAATATTTAATAAAGCTGAATACATTTTATGAGTCGATATAATTGATATTCCTTGTTCTGTCCATGTAGAAAAATCCCTTTGGCGTAACGTATAAAAATAGTTAAAATTACGTAAAAAAATGTAATAAACCGGAATACATTTTTATGAGTTAGTCCTTGCCTTATCCTTGCGTGAAAAAATCCGTATTTATATATTTTTTTATTTGCGATTTGCTGTTTATATACATATGTGTTTAATTTCTAGTTATGTTATAATTATTACCTATTACATTGTATTACCTATTACATTGTATGACAATTTAATCCACATTATCAATTAAAATAAATGTAACAATTTCTTCGATATCAAACGCTATATACGTACGATTATTACGGCAGAAACGTGTAAAAGTTACAGTTAGGGTTCGTAAAAAAAAATTTACACGGAAATACATTTTTACGAGTCGAGACTGTTAGTTTCGTCTCGTAGATAGTTCTCGTCTTATCGTAGTGTAGAAAAGTCTATGATTCCCTTTGCGTGTAGATAAAAGCTTATCAACTTTTGTAGACATACTTTTCAAATAATAAGCACTTGTGATTTACTATCATTCGTTAATTGTCATAGATTAATATCATGCATTGTAATTTTCGATAGTGTTTCTTACTTGAAATTATACTATCTATATAAGTTTTTTTTGTCGGAATTCTCCATATGCAGACATCGTATTTTTCTTGCCTTTTAAAAAACTATTGGGGAGTACCTGAAGTATTGTTAAATAATTGCAGTTCTAAACGATAACAACTTTTCGACATTAGGCACGTGAACTTACGTTAGCTTATTAAAAGATAAGAAAGACTTGTCATGCATTTAACATTATCTCTTGCTCGAAATATTGTTCAAGGTGCATAAGCTACTTTGATAACGTTTGAAAAAATTTATTATTTGCATTAAAAAAATATTGTTTTTATCACGATTTTAAAAATTGATTCAAAGTTGACGGTTTTTACTTAAATCCAGTGATGTTTTTGGATTTACAGATGCATGAGGGGCATTTTCGTTCGTGTCAGACAGTTGAAATTTAATTTCTCTTCGAGAAATCCATTGAAATGGAGAAGAGAAAACGCAAATTCTATCAAAGTTTTATCCCAAAGTTTTGGTAACAACAGTGAAAAACGCATAATTAAGGAGCAGTCTGTAGCGGCGGGGGTCTCCTCGTGCATCGCGATAACTCGTTTCAAACTTATTGGAGGATGATGGCCAGGTTTTAAGAGGAGGGTTGGCCTCGAGAATAAGAATCACACAAACCGTGGCGCGACAAGTCGCACATACAAACAAATTACCACAGAGCGATGTCGCAGACCCAGCTGGACGAAACAGCAGTGGAAAATTTCCGCGAGTATCTGCGGATACCGTCGGTGCAGCCGGACGTCAACTACGGTGAGTGATCGCGCAAGGATGGCGATCGAGATTTTAAATTTATTTATTATTTAGAATTAATTCGGATTAATGAATTAAATACGGCGATAAGAACAATCGAATCGAATCGAATCGAGGCGGAGAGAAAAAGTTCTACAATCCCTGCGACGCGCGCTAAATAAAAGCGCCCGGTGGCGAAAACGGATTTGTAAATTCGTAACGTTTAATCAAGAGATGAAAAATTAAGAAGAACGCGAGTAAACGCGAGAAAGGATGTGATTGTGTCTTTTGTAAAAAAAAGGTGGAAAAATAAGGAATTTACGCCGACTGGCCATGTCGCTGTGAACGGAATCACGAAGCACGATGCGCTCATTCATCTATCGAGAAATCGATACATTTCCTCGATAGAGAGACATAATTTAAAATTGGTAAAAAATATAACCATAATAATTGCTAACATTTGCCACGGGTATATGCAATTTACTGGTCTTCAAAATTAATTTTCATACATTATGTAACACTGTCGTATCATCTTATTTTTGGCACGGATAAAGATTAAATCTAAACAACACATTAAGTTTTTTATTTGCTTAATAATCCAGGGAAATAATCGATCTATACATGTCGATTGGATATCTATATAAACATCGAATCGACTTTTATACTGATACTGACGTTTCAACTTATGCTGAACTCGTCGCGTGCAGTAAGGATGCTGTACGTGCTACGGATTTGTCTGATGTTCAAATAAGTTGGCATATGCTGGACAAACACTCAGGATATGCCATTTCAATGAAAGGAAACGCAGTAAGCGGCAATGTTACTTGCTTGCAAATTTAAAAGAAACGCTCAATCCCACATTGCATACGATCGCGGTGCATTTTGGACGACCTCGAGGATGACGTCTTTACGGCGAAAGCTATACCAGTTTTGAAAGAAATACGATCAAAAATGTACATAAAAAAGATGAAGACAAAGAGGAACTTAATATTAATGATATTCAGTTTTCAAAGTTGGGAAATAACGCGTTACTAGTGTTACTACCGCCATCATCGTTACAGTTACATATTTTTTGATAACGTACTGGTGTAAACATTACTTTTAACAACTTTCCCAACTCTGATTATACATATTATTATATATTACATTTATATATAATATTATTAATATATAAATGTATTATATTTAATATATTACATGTAATGTATTATTTATATATTATTTTATACGTGATCGAATCGATACCTATAGGTATCAAATTGTTCGTTCACAAATCGTTTATTTCTCTCTGAGAACGCATTGAGTCTTTCATTTATAATTAGACGGAATTAGAGTTTAAATTAAACAGAATTAGTACGTCGATTAGCCTGCAAACTTTGGACATAATAATAAATATATTTATATTTATTTTACAATTAGTACAAAATTATTTCTTTAATACTGGTGATTCTGGGTTAGGTAAAAAGTGTATATACCTAAGCAGAAAACAGCAGGTCACTATATCGTCAAAATGACATTAAAATAATTCATAACTGATCGAAAAGTGATTTTTAATAATCATTCTGACATCATTTTATGTCATTTTGATGTTATAATGACTTGTTCTGCTTGAATATGCGTATAAAATCATTCGTATAATCATGCGTATAATACATTGTTCTGATTCCTGCTTTTAATTTCAGATGAGTGCGTGGCATTCTTAACTAGACAAGCACAATCTCTCGATTTGCCGATCAAAATCTATCATATACATCCTAAGAAACCGATTGTAATTTTGACATGGATCGGAATGCAACCAACAAAACCGTCCATTCTCTTAAACAGTCACATGGACGTAGTG
>NW_012026812.1:1774858-1777879 GCF_000956235.1 Wasmannia auropunctata
TTTATTTGCAAAACTTATAACATATTGCGCTTTGTTTTATATTTGTTTCGGAAACTTGAATATATTTAAAAGATTTTACAATCAATTTTTATAGATTTTTTTATGTATATATGTTTAGACTTTTGCCTAAAGATAGCAGTTTACTATGCAGTCTCACACTAAAGTGAGACTCATTAAAACAAAAAACATTGCTAATAAATTAAACATCGCGTTTAAATTATAACAAATTATAACGTTAATTTTGAAAAATCTAGGTTGTTAGATATTAATATATTTTTTAATATACCTACTGTATTTATTATTCATTTCATAAAATGTAACTTTTTAAATATTTACTTCACAGGTGGACATTCCCACTCTTGGCTTTTCACCAATGTACAACACGAAGATAGCTCTTCATGATCACAATGAATATCTAAACAAAGATATATTCCTGAAAGGAATAGAAATATATACCAAAATAATACCGTCTGTTGCAAATATTTAAAACAAACATGCCATATTTCACTAATAATATTTCACTAATATGATAAGTATCTCATATATGATAAAATCGGATATTTAGAGCTATTGACAGCTCGCTCAGTTATTCTATCAATAATAAGTTTATTAATCAGATGAGCTTATTAATAAGATTATCATTGAATAGAATAGCAGAGCATGCTGTCAGTAGCTCTAAATATCTCTTTAGTTTTAGAGATCGGTGTTAATGTACAAAATATACTAAATTGACATGTATATTTGTATTGCATATATATAGGTATATATTCATGTTATAACTATTTTAAATTTTTATTATCGTTTGGGAAAGGATGAATTTGTTTGGAAAAATATATATTCTAACGTAAAGCCATGTTACAATTATTACCTATTACATTGTCTGATAATTTAATCCATTTTACCGATTATTATAAATGTAACAAGTTCTTCGATATCAAACTCTACATACGATATATTATTATAGCGTAACGTGTAAAGAGCTCATATTTAGGCAAAATTTAATAAATCGGAATACATTTTATGATCGAGATGTTGACTGATGGCCCTCGCCTTATCCGTCGTGCGGCAATAATCCGCGGTTTTCTTTCACCTGCCATATCGCAGATAAAAGCTTATCCGCTTACCTCGGCCCTTCAACAATAAGTAGGCACGTGTGATTTATTAATTCGTTAACTGCGATAGAAAGAATGATATTGTGCAATCTTCAACAATACTTCTTCAAAATTACGATCTGCACATAAGCTTTTTACGTTACCGAAATTCGATTTGTGCAGATGTTCAATTTTTCTTGCTTATTAAAATATTCTTAGGGAAATACCTATTCAATAGTTTCGAAATTGTTTATTTCAATTCTTCGACAATAAATGGGTACGTGAATTTCCCTTCGCTAATTGTAAGAGAATTGCTAGATCTTGCAATATTTAACATCATCCCTTGCTCGAAATTATAAATTAAATATACGAGCTGTATAAGTTCTGATATTTTAACGTTTGCTAGAAGAATTCATTATCTAAAGCATACAAACATTGCATTTTTCTTTTAAAGAACTCTTGGAGAAGTATTCGACAGTCATGGATTTGAAATGATTGATCTATGTTAACGCTTTTGGCACTACGGATGTGCAAAAAGGGACGAACGTTTTTTTTTCTTTTTTTTTTGCAAATAGGGACATAACCGCGGGGTCACCGGAGACATAGAGATATCGTCGCAAGTTTCCTAAATGCATCTTTGTTCGCGTCAGATCATCAAAATCTTCGAGAATCTACTATCAAACGCTGGTGCGTGGAAGCTGGTCCAGATATAACGTACTCCATCCAAAAGAAAGTTTTTTATAGTTGAAAACACCAAGCTCGATTATGCCCGTTTTATAAAGGGGCCTGTTCTGAACTTGGTGTCAATTTGAAAACCAGTGTCTTCTCGACAACCTCAGACATCTATTTTGTGCAAAAGGTGAGCGTCATTCTGCTTTTTGTACGAAAATTTAATATTTAAAAACGCTATGCACAGAAGAAAAAATGTTTTACTTATGTATTACTATTATTTTTAGTGTTTTTTTTATTATGAAATACGCGTATTAATTCGTGTAAAATTTATTTGTAAAATTTACGCGTCACGCTTTATTTTATATTTGCTTCGGTAACTTTAATGCTTTTAATGAATTTTAATTAAATTTTATGCATTTTGTGTAAGTGTGTGTAGATATATAGACTTTTTACTAAGGATTGCAGCTTACTATCAACAGAAAATGACTCGTGGTTTTTGAGAAACATCGCTAAGAAATTGAACACATTTAAATATGATGTTGTTAATTATGAGAGATAAAGATTGTTAAATTTGTTTCTTAATATACTACAATTATCATTTATTTCATAAAATACAACTTTATGGATATATTTATTTTTTAAATAGGCATCCCTACTCTTTCCTTTTCACCAATCAACAATACAAAGATACTTAATTCTTCACGATTACGACGAATATATATAAACAAAGATGTATTCCTGCAGAGAATAAAAATGTATAGATCAATAATATCGAGTTTTGCAAATTTTTAAACGAACACGCTATATATTGCATGAAATGTTGAAAGTACCACGGTGGGAGTCATATTTAGAACTACTAACAGCTGACTCGGCCAATGATAAGTTTTTAATCTGAATCTCTTGAGTTTAAGATATCGCAATAATCTACTAATTGTAAGTCAATATATATTTCTAAATTGCATTACTATTTATTAACCTTATCAATATTTTAATATCATAATTCGCACATGTATTTATTCAATTTTTACGTAACAGGCTAAATATATATGATTGTTTATTTCGATTCGATTTTACATATACATTTGTGTTTAGTTTATAGTTATATTATAATTATTATCTGCATTATATTGTATGGCAATTTAATTCGTATTATCGGATTAACAAATATCACAATTTTTTCGATATCAAATTTTATACAATATTTTTACGGCGTAATGTGTAAAAAGCTAATAGTTAGGAATACGTAAAGAATATTTAA
>NW_012026812.1:1778714-1937305 GCF_000956235.1 Wasmannia auropunctata
ACTTGCTGACTCCTAATATTAATCGTATAACTGATCTAGGACGAATGGATCTATCCGCCGTTCAGCGCACATATGGACGAGGAAGGCAACATCTACGCTCGCGGCGCTCAGGACATGAAGTGCGTGGGAATACAGTTCTTGGAGGCGATCCGTAGATTGAAACTGAACAGACAACGCTGCCAACGTACTATTCACCTCTCTTTCGTCCCGGATGAGGAGATCGGCAGTGTTTTCGGAATGAAAGACTTTGTGCACACTGCTGACTTCAAAGCCCTGAATGTCGGTTTCGCGTTGGACGAAGGTTTTGCCTGTCCGTACGAAAGCATGTACGCGTTCTATACAGACAAACCGTCTTGGCACGTCGAAATAAAGTGCGCGGGCAATCCCGGTCATGGATCGTTCCTACCGGACAACACGGCTGGAGAAAAATTGAGAATCATAATCGAGCGTTTCATGGACTTTAGAGCCTCCGAGAAAGCGAAAATGGATTCTACGAAATCCTGGTTTTCTCTTGGTCAGGTGACAACTGTGAATCTTACGAAAATTTGGGTAGGTATCACGCAAATATATTGTGTTTGTTAAAAAATGTTTCAGAGACATGAAAAGTATCAACTTGTTTATATTTAAAAATCACGGATAAAATCATTGAGTTATTTTTTCTCTTTTCTTTCATTTTACTTTTATACTGAACACATACGTATAAGAATGTCAAATGTTACCTAAGATTTTATACTGTTTAGCGTACTAATGAAGAAAACGCAAATATATTGATTAGCTTTAATTTTCAAGTTATATGACACTTGTTTACTTTATATGTGTTTTTTAATATCTATTCCATTGAGATTTCCACAGTACGTATTTCAATAATATTTGTGATTATCGTTGACACAATAAGATACAATCTCCTACTTTATAACCATTATTTTTTACCTCATAATTTTATTAGGACTTTATTTTGTCATTCTACATTTTTGTCAAGCTCTGTGTGTTTTATTTATCTATTTGTTGATTTTAACAATTCATTTACAGGGTGGCTTACAGACTAACATTATACCTAACGAGCTCAGCGCTATATTCGATATTCGTCCAACATCTTCCGTTGATCATGAAGAATTGGAGGCTACTATCAAACGCTGGTGCGAGGAAGCAGGTCCAGATGTAACCTACTCCTTCAAACAGAAGAATCCTAAAAGTAAGGCCACCAAGCTCGATAATTCGAATCCATATTGGATTGCTTTTAAAAAGACCTGTGATGAAATTGGTGTCAATTTGGAAATTGGTGTTCTCCCAGGAAGCGCAGACAGTCGTTTTTTACGAGAGGTAATTAATGCATATTAATTCGTGCAAAATTTATTTGCAAAACTTATAACATATTGCGTTTTGTTTTATATTTGTTTCGGAAACTTGAATATATTTAAAGAATTTTACAATCAATTTTTATAGATTTTTTTATGTATGTATGTTTAGACTTTTGCCTAAAGATAGCAGTTTACTAGCAGTCTCACATTAAAGTGAGATATGACTCATTAAAACGAAAAACATTGCTAATAAATTAAATATCGCGTTTGAATTATAACATTACGTTAATTTTGAAAAATCTAGATCGTTAGATATTAATATATTTTTTAATGCACCTACTGTAATTATTATTCATTTCATAAAATGTAACTTTTTAAATATTTACTTCACAGGTGGACATTCCTACTCTTTGCTTTTCACCAATGTACAACACGAAGATAGCTCTTCATGATCACAATGAATATCTAAACAAAGATATATTCTTGAAAGGAATAGAGATATATACCAAAATAATACCGTCTGTTGCAAATGTTTAAAACAAACATGCCATATTTCACTAATAATATTATATTCCACTAATATGATAAGTATCTCATGTATGATCGGATATTTAGATTTTTAGAGCTATTGATAGCTCGCTCGGCTATTCTATCAACAATAAGCTTATTAATCAGATGAGCTTATTAATGAATTCATCTATCAATAATAAGTTTATTAATCAGATGAGCTTATCATTGAATAAAATAGCCGAGCAAGCTGTCAGTAGCTCTAAATATCTCTTTAGTTTAAGAGATCGCTGTTAATGTACAATATAAATATACTAAATTGATATGTATATTTGTGTTGCATATATATAGGTATATATTCATATTATAACTATTTTAAATTTTTATTATCGTTTGGGAAGGGATGGATTTGTTTGGAAAGATATATATTCTGACGTAAAGGAGTAAATTCGCAATTTTGTTATTAAATTATCCGATAGTATAAAACAACTCGTTAGAAATCGTTTGTTGTAATAATAACAGCAGAACGCACATCAGTTATTATATTATTATATTCGCATATGCATTCAATCTTTCTATAGTATTATATTATACTTCAATTATATATAAATTATATAAAATGTACTTCCATTTATTAAATTTGTTTCACGTATGCCTAAATATGAGCTCTTGTACATATTATGGACATATAATAATATATCATGTGTAGAGTTTTATGTCGAAATACTTGTTACATTTGTTATAATAGATAACATGGATTGTAAATTATCATACAATGTAATAGGTATATAATAATTGTATCATGGCTACAACTAGACATATACATATTCTCAGTGAATAGCAAATAAAAAATTATATTATCTCAGTCTGTTGTAATAATAACAGCAGAGTGCACATCAGTTATTATATTATATTAAAATTGTATTCGCATATACATTCAATCTTTACATAATACTATATATAATGTATATGCGAATAGAATATTAATATAATATAATAATTGATGTATGCACTCTGTTGTTATTATTACAACAGACTGAGATAATATAATTTTTTATTTGCTATTCACTAAGAATATGTACCTATATATCTATAGTTGTAGCCATGATACAATTATTATATCTATTACATTGTATAATAATTTACAATCCATGATATTTATTATAATAAATGTAACAATTAGTACTTTGACTCTACACACACGATATATTATTATGTGTTTATATAATGTATACAAGAGTTCATATTTAGGCATACGTGAAACAAATTTAATAAATGGAAGTATGTATATTATATTTTACGAGTTGTTAATTGATTATAATCAGGAGTCGGTAAAATAACTGATACAATTTATTTAAGATAACAAATATAAAATTGATTCCAAAAACATATTAAAAATATTAAATAAGAAATAGATTAGAAGAAATTATTTAGAATAATAAGTACTAAATAATTCTTTTACTTTTTCTTATTTAAAATAAATATTTTAAATAATGTTTTATTAAATACGACCGACCCCTGTTTATAAAAGCCCTTGCCTTATTTGTCATACGATAAAAAATATCCGCGGTTCTTTTCCACGACCGAATAGCTGTCGTTCCTCTCGAGTGCGAACAAATAGAAGTGTCTTAATTGCAAATGAAAATTAGCATAGTATCGTATATTACCATAATACGTACGCTATTAATAACACTTGTTTGCCGCTTGCCGTCGTAGATAAAACCTTATCTGTTTATTTTGACTTTTCACCAATATAAAGTAATCCTGTATCTGATGAATTATCATCTCATTAGCTGCGATAGGATTGTTTACCACAATTCGTCGTAGTAGTACATATATATATCTCTTGCTCAAGATTACAAATTCTTTTCAATTTTATTATCAAATTTATTATTTTTACGATATCGCATTTTTCTCCATTTTTTAAATAACTTTCAACATACGATACAAAATTTTATTTCAGCACTTCAATAATAGATACGTGTCATACGTACAATGATTGTTGAATTTTTCTTTTAAAGCAAACATTTTTTCTCAAAAGTCCTTCAAAAGAAAAAGTAATACTTATTATGTCACAAATTATACGACATAATTAAGTATCACTTTTTCTTTTGAAGGATTTTTGAGAAAAAGTTTCTCCTTTAAAAGAAAAATTCAACAATCATATGTTTTTGAAAACTGATCTAAATTGACGATTCTTACCGAAATCCAGTTACGGTTTTTGAGCGATTATAGATGCAAGAGGGGGGCTGCAGTCTCTCTTTTTGCAAAAAACAGGCATAATCGGAAGTTTCCTCGATACGTCTTTGTTTGCATCGGAATTTTTTGGAAAACTCACGTTTGAAATGGGATAAAAAACGCAATATTCGTTGCGTGCTGACATTTCGGTGACGATCTCGGGCGAACAGCGTCGAAAAACGCGTGGAGGTGGAGAATCCACGAGGAACGATCGGCCAGGTGATGTCCCCTTTCGGTAACGCGACGCGATCAGCAGACGCGATTTCAAACGCCAGCGCGGCCGACGGCGCGGAGCGGCGCGACGCGACGCGACGTGGCGTAGACGCCGTAGACGCGGTGCCGTGGCGTGCGCATGGGAGCCTGTTACTAACCGCGCTATTCGATTCGAGCAGCGTCGCCGTGACGTCAACGCCGGTAACCGGCGGCAATTGGGCGAGTCGCGCGGCGCGCGGCATTCCGGCCGCGGCGGCACACTCCGGGCCCTCGCTCCGCGACGCCGCCGTCCGCTGACGGTACAGTCGTCCTTCCCCGACAATCTCCCGCGGACGTGCGTCAGGACGCGGCGCCCGCCGTCTTATCAGCGTTATCGGCGGACGGACGGGCTTTAAGAGGCCGCGTCAGATCCCAGAGAGTCACGACACCAGGAGACGACGTGAGGCACATCGCACAGGCACGAGCGGACGGACGAACCGTGGAGCGCGATGTCGCAGGCCGAGCTGAACGAAACAGCTGTGGAGAATTTCCGCGAGTACCTGCGGATACCGTCGGTGCAGCCGGACATCAACTACGGTGAGCTATCGCGGGAGGGGCGAAATTCCGTGGAATTTTCGGTAAAACGGATTAAACGCGGCGGACGAGAGCGTGGGGGAGTGGAGGAGAGAGAGAAAGAGAGAGAGAGAGAGATCTCTGCGACGCGCGTCTAAAAGCGTCCGGCGGCGAAAGCGGATGGAAGTTTCGCGACGCGTGTCGTGTCGCGTTCGGTCGAGAGACGGGAAATTGCGAGGAAAGCTCGGTGGACGGGAGAAAGCGCGAGACCAGTGTCCTCGGTATAGAGAAGATGGGAAAGAAAAGAGCCACGGGACCCACGCCGACCGGCCACGTCCGCGAATGGGGTCGCCAAGCACGCCGCTCAACGACGCGTTTCCTCGTTAGGTAAATTGCTCGATTCATCGGCCACGAGGGAGGGAACCCCGGCCACGGGGAAAACGAGGGCCCGCGATCGGACGGCGTCGCCCCGTGGGAATCGGGGCCGACGAGGCTCCGCGACGCCGGTGAGGCGAGGACGCCTCGCGAGAGGTGACGAATTGGGGATAGCGTCGGTGACGCTATCCAGCCATTGCGTTGCCCCACCCTGCGCGCGCGATGTTATTTCTATTTTTAAGCCCCTACGTCCGGTCGCGGCGCCTCGCCGACCCCGCCGGGTCGTTCCGCGATGTCCTCGGGACCGGCCCCGGGTGCCCTCCCGTCGATCGGACGACGACGTCGTGGCTGCGCGACGGGCGTCACGGCGTGACCCAGATCCGATGGGTCTCTGCTCTCGGCCCGGCATCTTCCGCTTCCGTCGTCCGATTCTTGAAAACGATCCCGCCGGTTCGACGGGCAGCGGCAACCCCGAATCGCGAATCGACGACCGACGGAGAAGGTGCGGAAGCCGGTTACGTAATCGGCCGACGAGACTTCGTGTTCGTTGTACCTGCGCGCGATAGCGGCGTGACTTGCGGATGTGTCGCGTCCCGACACATTTACGACTGGCTATATATTTTGTGATAACATTCACATGATTGAAAATAACAAGATCCCTCCCCCCAACCCTTGATAAAATAGATAAGAGCCTACAATTGATAATAGAGCCAATTACCGTCCCAAGTATCTCGCCTCTCATTGCGATTGCTGATCTGTTATCTCCAAGGAAATTAACGCGATGTAAATCATTATCATTATGTAACACTGGTGTCACCTTACTTTATAATCTAACGAGAAAGGTCACCCGCGGAACGAACAAACATTAAACCTACGCAGCAATTTAAAAGTCCTGCTCGCTCAATAATCGCCTTTAGGTCATCCGTTTGTAGACAGACAGAATTAGAGCTTAAATATTAAACAGAATTCATATACCGATTAGCTTTTAAATATACATAGTAATTATATTTATTTTACAATTAATTGTTATAAGAGTTCCAAAAAATTCTTATGATTTCTGGATTAAAAGTCTACATTTGTATACATATAGAACCATGCGTAATACCTTCTGACTTACTGTGCCTTTTATTTCAGATGACTGCGTGGCATTCTTAACCAGACAAGCGCAGTCCCTTGACTTGCCGATCAAAGTCTATCACGTATATCCCAAGAAACCGATTGTAGTTCTGACATGGGTGGGGACGCAACCGACGAAACCGTCGATTCTGTTAAACAGTCACATGGATGTGGTGCCTGTTTTCGAAGTAAGTGCTTTATCTTATGGTAAAGATGTTGCGAATGTATATTGTATGTTGGGTGTGTTACTATTCGCATACACGATCAACTAGCTAATATTAATATAATTTCTAATATTAATCATAACTATATATCTATAACTGATTTAGGACAAATGGACCTATCCACCGTTCAGCGCACACATGGACGAGGAAGGCAACATCTACGCTCGTGGCGCTCAGGACATGAAGTGCGTGGGAATACAATATTTGGAGGCTGTCCGCAGACTGAAACAGAATGGACAACGCTGTCAACGCACCATCCACCTCTCTTTCGTTCCGGATGAGGAGATCGGAGGTGTTCTCGGAATGAAAGAATTTGTGCACACTGCAGACTTCAAAGCTCTAAACGTCGGTTTCGCGTTGGACGAAGGTGTGGCAGGCCCGTTCGAGACCTTCTACATGTTCTACGGAGAGAGGTCGATCTGGCATATTGAAATTAAGTGCGCGGGCACTCCCGGTCACGGGTCGATCATGATGGACAACACGGCTGGGGAAAAATTGAGAGTCGTAATCGACCGCTTTATGGACTTTAGAGCCTCGCAGAAAGCAAAACTCACAGATCCTACGAAATTGGCAACTACTCTTGGCGACGTGACATCTGTCAATCTTACAAAAATTTGGGTAGGTATCATGCGAATATATTGTTTTTGTTAAAATATATGTCTATGGTTTTTACCATCTAAGAAATATCAACTGACATCAACCCGTTTATATGTAGCATTTAAACGAGTTTTCGAAAGTATCGTCTATATTTAAACATCACGAATAAAATCACTGAGTTATTCTGGTCTGTTTTCTATACCTGAACAGTATACACACTCTGTGTATACACACTTGAAGTGAAATATGTATATATGTTTGATATCTGACAAAAGCGAGAAAGAAAGTTCTAGTACAGTCCAGTACAGGAACAGAAAACAGACTTGTCTCTTTTCTTTCATTTATTTTTATACTGAATTTCTGTAGGAATGTTACATATGAAACAATGTTTTACATTGAATTAACGTAGTAATGAAGATAACGCAAATATATAGGCTAGCTTTAATTTTCAAACCGTTATACGACACTTCTTTACTTTATATGTCTGTTCCATTGGGATTTTATATTCTACAGTAAGTATTTTGATGTTCTAATGATACTTGCGATTATATCATTGATAGTGAGATATAATCTCTTTATTACTGTTATTTCTTGCCTTATAGTTATGCTAGGATTTTATTTTTTCATTCTACGTTTTTGTCGAACTCTGTGTTCCTTATTTATCTGCCTGTTTGAAATTTGCTGATTTTATCTGAAATGCGCTTGTTTACAGGGTGGCGTACAGACTAATGTTGTACCCGTCGAGCTCAGCGCTATGTTCGATGTTCGTCTAGCACCATCCGTTGATCACGAGGAATTTGAGGCTACTATTAAACGCTGGTGCGAAGAAGCTGGTCCAGATGTAACCTACTCTTTTGAGGAGAAAAATCCCAAAATTGAGAGTACCAAGCTCGACGATTCTAACCCTTACTGGATCGCTTTTAAAAAAGTCTGCGATGAAATTGGTATAAATTTGGAAATTGGTATCTTCCCAGGAGGCACCGACAGCCGCTTTGTGCGAGGGGTGAGCATCAGATTGCTCTTTATATAAAAATTGAATGTTTAAGTACGCTGTGCCCAGAAAAAGAAATATCTATTAGTTTGTTATTTTATTGTAATTATGAAATATGTATTAATTCTTGCGAAATTTGTAAATTTACGCATTGTGTTTTATTTTTTGTATTTGCTTTAGAAATTTTACTTTAATGAATTTTACTAACAATTTTTACAAATATTTAATGCGTTTTTACATTATTTATATATTTTTTTTACTAAGGATTTGACTTTTGACTAGTATTTTATTGTCAGCGCTTTATATAAGAAATGATTTGTGTTTTTCATTAAGACGAAAAGAGCATTGCTGAAATTAAAAATCGCGTATAAATTATGTCAATTAGAGATAAATTCATAAACGCGTGATTTTTATAATATACTATACTTAACATACATTTCATAAAATATAACTTTGAATATATTTGCTTTACAGGTGGGCATTCCTGCTCTCTGCTTCTCACCAATGAACAAGACAAAGATACGTCTTCACGATCATGACGAGTATCTAAACAAGGATATATTCCTGAAAGGAATAGAGATATATACCAAAATAATACCAAGTGTTGCGAATGTTTAAACGAACACGCCATATGTTATGCATTAGATATTGCAAGTGCCATATTGAGAATTATATTTAGAGCCACAGCTTATTCGGCCAATGATAAGCTTTTAATCAGAACCTCTTGAGTTTAAGAGGTCACAGCTCAACGTGCAATAACGTACTAAGTCAATATTTCTATATTGCATTTTTATATATAATACATATATATACATTGTTATACTTCTACAACTACTTTAGATATTTAGTATTGTTGAATTTGAAAAGATATATATCAAATGAAAAGTAATATGATGAAAAGAGGACGAACATCTGTGAAAAAAACGGTAATCAACAATTCCAATTTCCCAGTGATAGAGGAAGAGAGATACCTTATACAAAGGATAATTGGAAAGTAACGTGAATAACGACATCAAGGAAACGATGACCAAATTTGATGGATAATAAGAAATTGAACAAGATTTTTATGCATGAGGAGTGCAAAATAACACTGGTGCTACGAATGGGGCCAATGCAATCAGATTAAATTTGAGTAATCTATTGATTACGTCCAGAGAATTGCAATGAATATTGCATTGCTCTCATGAAATATATGGATATTTAATACTAGAAGAAATATTTTTACAAGAAGAATTTTTATATCGACGAATTTATAGAAGGAATTTACATCAACGAACTGATATTCTCGCGACGGAGAGTCAAGATTGAAGCATCGAGGGAATTGAAGCTATAAACGCGTATAGTCTGAAGTTACTAAATAGACTGAAAGCTCAAATATTTTGTAATACATATTTTAAGGAAGTTAATGCAGAGAGATGTATTTTGAGATGGTGGTAAATGTTACGAATAAAAAGTACAGAAAAAAATGTATGTATACGGAGAAATGATTCGCACGTAAGGGACCGTCTATTGATTTTGGAGGTAAAAGACTCGAACGTCGAAGGAGATATATCCGGTGGGGAGAGACGAGAGAGAGAAAACGGTGAGATTTTTCGCGCGAAAATCGGCCGCGTGGTGCGAAGAGGAGAAGCTCGGTGAAGAACGGTGACGGAAAGTGTGCGCGGTGTGTTTGCGTTCGTCTGGCCCCGGAGTCGATAAATATCCCCCATGTGCCGCGTGCGCGCGTGTGTATGTATACGTGCCTTCCCGCCATTATCGGCGCCGCGTAGTGTTTCATTCTTAACCGAGGGGACCTGCCCGACTCCCCTCCCGTAGTGGCCGCAATGGACTCGCCCGTCGTTTTCAATCTCGTTCACGGCGACGGCGATTATTCGCCGCGTTCGCGACGGTACTCCGCGATACGTGCCTCGGCGCTGGCGCGCGTCCGCGTGGTGGAAACGTGAGAAAATCGCGCGTGACAGCCGCCGCGGGCGGCCCCGGACGGTACACGCCGCGCCGCCGTCGACGGAGTGACTTTCCGCGCGCGCGGTGTTGTTTTGGGTTCGGCCATTTTTCGAGTGGGGAAGGTTAGGGAGACCCGAGTGTGCCGAGGAGCGCGCCCGTGACCGCGTCATCGTCGCCCCGTGAACGCGGGGCCGCCGTCGTCGCCCGGGCCCGTCCGATCGTCCGCCGTCGACGATCGCCGTCGCCCGCGTACCCCGGGGACTCGGTGCGACTCCCCCGCGGGAAGTCTGCCTTTGTCAGCCATGTGCATTGCGGCGCATCGTTCAAAACGTCCTCGCACCCCCGTGGTGGCGGGCCAATAGGGCGCCGGGCGCCGTGGCCACGTGACCGCGGCCGGCCAATCGACGCGGCGGGATTTGAAATCTTGTGGTCTTTGTTCACGGGCCAGCTCGTGTCAACCAACGTTGCCTCAGTTCCGTCAAGGGGGACCCGTGTCGGTGTACGGTTTATACATGGTCGCTGCGCCGAAAATTTCGACTGCCGACTCGCGCCCGTAAATATATGTGTGAAAGTGCTGTCAGACGTGAACGGGACAGTGTGATTCGGGGTACGTCAGACGCGCAGTAACGATACACGGTAGGTCTGGTGCCATTATATCGCGCGCCGCGTAAATATCGCCCCGCGAAAAAGTGTTGTTGCCCGTCTCGCCTTGTCTCGTCCCGTTCCATCCGTCCTGTCCCGTCTCGCCTCGTCCCCGTCTCTTCTCGCGGCTGCGATCGCTCCACTCGCCGGCGCGCGCGCTCTCTCGCTCTCTCGGTCTTGTTCGTCGGAAGAACGAGATATATATCGGAACGCGAGCCAGACACGGAGAGCGAGATCGACGATGTTGTTTTTTTCTCCTCCTCTCGCCCACCCCGTTTTTCGTCTCCTCTCTCTTTCTCTGTCTATCTCTCTCTCTCTCTCATTCGTTTCGGATCGTGCGACTCTCGTCTCGCGGGGCTCGATTTGTTGGGTGAACGTTCTCGCGGCGATCGAGGAAAATATAATCCCGTCTCGTTACGACCGCGCTCGCCTCCGTTCCTCCCGTCGCGCGCATGTCGCCGGTATTAACGTCTCGGTCGATTCGCGGGTTATTTCCGCGACAACGCTGAATTTTCGCGGTCGCCCGCGACCGGGCGATTTGCATCTCGCGTCGTCGCGACGACGGCCGACTCCGTCGTCGAGAGGCGTAAACAAATCGGCCGCCTGTTGTCTGCCTTGTGTCAAAACCGCTCGTGGCGTGAATGAGCGGTACACGGGCGCTGGAGTACGGCGCCGTAAGTTTCGGCGGGAAGAGCGAGTGCGTGATATGAGAGAGGGAGAGAGAGAGAGAGAGAGATGGCGGGAGAAAAAAGTGTTGGTTATTAGCCGCGAGAATGCTCGAAAAACAACAGCATGCTACAAAAGCAGTTCGTATACACACGCGCATTGACGGATGTCGAAGTACGGGGAATGCATACGCAACAAAAACGGCATCGGATACGTACGCGATGCGTGAATGCGTATGTATGCGTGTGCATGACGTGTATGTGTGTGTATGGGTCCGTATGCCTGTGAGAATGCACAAAGGTGTGTGGTTGAAAGAGAAGGGACGAGGGGAGAAGGGGGAAAGAAAGCGTTATGCGCTCCGTGACACAGAGTTCCCTTGGAGCTGCCCGGCGGAGATGGGTAAATGGATACACGCGTAGGTCCAGTAAGTTTACAGACAATGAGAAGTAAGTGCGCGTAACCGAGAAGGAGAGAGAGAGAGAGAGAGAGAGAGGTAATATGCAAACGTACTCGAAGGGGAAGAAGAATGATGCACGAGCGGGAAAGGGAGGCGACGAAAGGTGCGCGGCGATGCGCTCAACGTGCCGATCGCCTTAAAATTAGCGAAGCGACGTCTTTTTTGTTTTGTTTTGTTTCGTTGAAATCGTCCTGAGAAATTTCTCGAAACTTCTCGTTGAAAAATCGCGAAAGAGTGTGTGCTCCGAAAAATGCTCCGCGTTTCAACTTCTACGATATTTTCGCGCGCGCCTCTCGTTCGCGGCTCTCGTTTCTCTATTTCTCCGTTTCCGCCGCTCGATCTTGACGCTCGAGGGGGAGCAGGAGGGAGGAGGGAAGCCTCGAGAGACAAAGGTCTCGTGGAAAGAAAATTTTTTCCGCGAAACCGGAAATCACGGATTCGTCGAGGGACATCCGTTCGCGCCGTCCGTCGACTCGGTGCGTGCGCGCGCGAGTTTTCCCGATTTCCGTCGGCTTCGCGGTTTCCGCCGTTCCCCCCCCCCCTCCTCCTCGTCGCGCATGCATCGCGTATATATTTACGGGGTTTATCGCTTTATGGTTTTCCGCGTGATTATTATCCGGAGCCGATGACGCGACGACGGCGACGTTGGTCAATCCTCTTGTCGCCGAAACCGCCAACGGCGGTATCGATTTCCATTGATAGCCACGAATAGTAATTTCGCACGGATCGCGAACGTTAATTGGCCCGCCGGAATAACGTCGTCGGGGCTAAAATCTGGCTTCCTCGTCCCCTTCGCCTGTGGCCGTCGTTCATCTTCCGTTCCACGTTCGATTCGTCGTCCGGTGAAAAAGAATTTTACCAGACAAAATTCCATAAATTTTCCATTTTGTCCGCTTGCCCGGTTTCGGCTGAGTTCGGCAAAAATAAATGATTATTTCGACTTTCGAAAACGTGCCCGGAGAAACAAGGAAAGAGAGAACAACAAAATGGGAATGCTACAGCCTGCGGGCAAGGACGGAAAAGGATGGCACGACGGGGGCTGAGGGAAGGCAGGAGGGAGGGGGGGAAAAGGCAGAGCAGCCCCTCTGCAGCACTTTCCAGCCGCATGCCGCCGGGAAAGCTATTGACCGTGAGAACCTTCCGGGAAACCCCCGTCACCCTCGAATCCCTTCTGGTCCCTTCTCTCCTCGCCATATGCCCACCGCAGGAAGCGGCCGCGGTCCTGCAGGTACGGCCCGAAATTCACATTCTTCGCTCCACGTTCCTCGCCGCGTCCCATTCTCGCACGATATTTTTTTTCCCTCGATTCTCTCGTGCTCTCGGACGATTATTTCTGCGAGACTCTTCGGAAGGAAAAAAAAAAGAACGCGACCAGGATAAAGAAACGGAGGCGGAAAGGAGTAGAGAACACGGACAAGTACGACGGAATATTTCTCTCTCTCTCTCTCTCTCTCTCTCTCTCTTTGTGGATGAGTATATATATATAATTTTTTTCATTCATCGTTCGCGAGACATGCTCGCGGTAAAAAAAACGACCGACGAAGAGGAAATTATTTTCTGTAGGCGCATCGGAGTAATACGCTTCCTCCGATATCGATGGAACGAGGGATTTGCCATGTGAGCCGTATAAGATTTTTTTTTCTATCATACGCTCGCACTACTATAGAAACTCGCTGAAGATTTTGACGTGGTAAATTTTGACGGAGATTCATTGTTACGTAATCAAACGGATACTGTAGTCTTTTATGACTTAGCTTCACGGTAATTTCGAATTAAACAGGTTAGCGGTGTGTCAGTGGATTAGTAGCGTTTACGATAATCTCACAGTAATTTTTATGAACATTTTTACGATAATTACGTGTCGAGTTGCGCGCTAAGCTGCGTGTTTTCCCGGCCTGTACAGGCCGGGGAAAAGAAAAACGCCATCGTCGCGGAGCACGCGATTTCGCTGCGTCGCGGTAGCTTCCCATTTGCTTCTGCGTCGCCGAAAGATTAATCTTGGTCGAATCGCGGTCGGTCGCCAGAGCGTCGTGGACGATTCAACGAGTGGAAAAGTGCCGCTCTCTGGCGCGGCGCGTTCTCCTTTTCGTAATTTTAGCATACTTAGGAGACGCTCGAAAGTCACGCACAACGAGCCCGAGATGAAAATTGGATGCGTCTAATTTTATTCCCGGCCGATCTTGTGTGCATCTTTTAAGTAATCAAGTGAATAACGGTCGCCAATTAAATACGTTTAGCACGCCGGTTTCATTATTGGTTTTGTTATAAATATATAAATATCTATTCGTGGTGCGCGCGGTTATAAATAATTTATGGAATAGAAAGTCATCGCGCGCGCGCGCGGCGCGGGAGAGAAGGAGATCGTTTGATAGAGCGCATTTTGATTCGGGGGCATCCGCGGCCGACAGACAGACAGACAGACAGGCGGACAAGCAGACAGGCAGGCAGGCCTCTCTCGGCTCTCTTTCATCGCAGAAACGAATTTGCGAAACAATCGGCAATTCTCGCGTCGTTAGCCATCGTATCCTCGCGCGCGTAACGGCCGCGCGGGGTTAACGCGCGCGCCATTGTGCTTTCGTGCTTTCGCGCCGCGTTGTTGTTGCCCGCGAGTCTTTCTTTCGTTTTAGCGATGACGCGAGCGGGGAACGCGGAATGGAAACACGCTCGCCGCGCGCGGCCACTTTCGCGGCGGCGCTTTGATAATATCGTAAAGCGCAGCGACGGCCGACAGCCACGGAAATTCTAACGCGATCAGCCTTAATTCCGCTGCAATCTCACAGCCGCGTTTTTCTCGCGTCGAATATGTCGCGCCCGATCGTATACGACACGCGGTACAATTTGCAACGGGGTTTTTTTTTATTTTGCGCGAAAACATTTATGCAATCCACTCGTGGGAATGAACGGTAATCTTATAGAATAATACAACGATTTCTCTCTACGAAACCCACACATTCTCTCTCTCTTTCAAAATTTCACAACTTTATCGATAAAATTACCTATATTCGCGATACAATCGACCGATCTCATTTCGTCGTTTTGCTCGTTTGCGCGCGCGCGAGAGAGAGAGAGAGAGAGAGGGAGAGGGAGATGCCTACATGTAATTTCTTTATACGACGAGGGTTACACCGATTGGGAAACGCGTTCCATTGTAGAAGGCGTGTTATACGTTTGGTTCCGCAGTAACGTGCGAAATTTTGCAAGATCTCTCGACGAGGGGGGGAGGGGGGAGGGAAGGGCGAGAGGGGGGTCCCGCGATTGGCTCATCCGCCTGGCCAGTGAAAGCAAAAAGTTCTCCAGGCCTCTCTTGGTGCCTCATCGAATTAGTTAGAAGACGAGATTAGTAAACACACCGTGAGATTGACGTTAAGAGAAAGAGAGACGTCCGCGTTTCAGGTGCGCGATTACACCGATTTTTCGTAATCGAGTTGAGAAAGTATCATTAATGCATTAGATCTCCCCCTTAATCCCAATTACTCCCGTTTACATTCACGAGACCGAGAGAGAGAGAGAGAGACCGTGTTTCTCCCTGCCGATTTGTATGGGTATTATACCATATATGCTTGGCGCACCGCGCGCAACGTACGTAGGAAAACGAAATCGAAAATAATCGCGTGTACACGGCGGTTCTCGAGACGCGCCGCGATAATCTCGTTTAGTCGCGGTAAGTATGTTATTGGGAGCCGACGACGCGTCGCCGATCTAGAAAGGGTTACAGCGCGCTCGCGCGCCGCTCCTTTCTAAATCACACGGCCCGAGCTACAATTCAAAGCGCGCGGACGGGTGAAGAGATATATCTCTCTCGGACCACGATAAGAGGCGCGTCAATCGATATTTCGGACACACACACGGCCCCGTGGCCTCAACGAAACGTCCAACAAAGTTGTTTGTCACTCCCGATAATTACACGTAACGAGGCGCATTGAGAGCGGGCGAAAAGAGAGAGCGAGGAGGAGGGTGGGGCGGGCGAGCGGAGCAGTTTCTCGCAGCGACGTTTTTCGTTGAAGATATACGAATGTGACACACGTCTCGGGGAAAAAGAAAAAAAAATACAGAAGATTTTCCGAATAATCTCCTTACGGTGCTCCGTGAATCGCACCGTATGTACGCGTGAAACTCGGCGCGAGCCAGCGTGCGATCGTCGCCCATCGACGCGACGTCAACAACGAGACTTTTTCGCGCCAATTCCGCACGGCCACGTGCGTACGATGCCACGCGTTGTACGTCGATGCGACGTGCGCGCAGACACGTCATTGTGTGGCGCACGCTGCGTCCCCGTGTAAAGTGGCACACATCGGTATCAATCCATCCGCGAACGGCCGTGTCGTGACCGATGAAAACAAATGGCTTCCGTGGCGTGTGTGCCGCGCCTCCAAATGTAGCTGTGGAATTAAAAGCTTCATCGCGCGTCGTCAAAACATTTTCAATCGACGCTCCTTTAATCGTCACGCGGATTGGAAGAGTTCATTCCAGAGAATAAAATTGATCGCCAAGTCGCAAAGTGTTTTTCACTGTATGCAATTTTCGGTTATGGTTACTCGGTGTACCTAATTAAAAACTAGCTGTATTTATTTAGCATTTCCCATCTATACGAATTATCCTGTCTCCATCCGTTCGACGGTCGGAGTACGATTATTAGTAAAAAAAAACCTTCGGCAGGAGCGGTGAACTCAAATATTCTGAAATTTACTAAAAATGACACAAAATCCGATATCTGCTTTCCTATTTGCAAAGATAGAAGCATTAATTCGCCCCTAGCGAGCGGCATTAAGGGGTAACGAGCACAGCCTGCGCTGGGGAATCGTAAGGGGGACGAAGGGTGACGGAGGGCAGACAGAGATCGAGAGAGAAAGAGAGAGGGGTAAATTTTCAAACGGGCAACGGGGGCAGGGGAGTGTTTAGGGTGCCACCCTGACGAACCTGGGCGCGGCATTGGTGCACGCTGCGCGCGGGGTGCACACTCTTGCAGCTCGCAAATACTGGCCGCCCCGCCAGGGGAGGGAGAGGAGGAGGGAGGGGGGGGTAAAGGATACGACGAGGGTGGAGGATGTCAGGGGGATAGGGTGAGAGGATGCCGGGGGAACGCACGGGGCGGGAGGGGAGGGGAGGGTAGACGTATCAGATCGATACTCGGCGAAAAGCGCGGGCCGAGCGGAGACGGCGCGGCTGTGTGTATCTACGGTTGGTCCACCGCGAGATCCGGATGTTGCGACTACGCACAATCTACGCGCTGGAATATTCGAATCAATGCCGGCTGATATACTCGCCCCTTTCGCGTACGTCGCGCCGTCGTTACGCGTGAATGAGAAAAAGGGATCTGCTCTAGCGTTTCCCAGCTGCGCCCACGAAAATGAGATAAAACGGAGATAGCCGCGCGCGTATATAGACGACTGGCGCGTCACTTCACGCGACGGCACCTTGTTAAAATTCGCGCACACAAGTCGTTCGTTTAGAGCAGTTTAGAGCGACGGTTATCTCTCCTTTAAGCAGGATTCCCCTTTGTGTTCGCTTATTCCAGCGGCGTTTCCGCCGCACGGAGCTCGTCGATTGTCCGTTATTAGTTTTTAATGAGAGATAATCATGGAAAGACACATGGAGGATGGAAGGGAGGGGAAGAAAAAAAAGCGAGCCACGGAGACGAGCGTACGGGATGGTGAGGAGTGAGAGAGGAGGCTCTACTACGAAGCCCGTGCATACAGTAAGCCAACTGTAGTACTATGAGTTAGTCACACCCACAAGCCGGTTGTGGGTTCAAGATCCTCGTACGCTCTTTCTCTCTCTCCTCTACCCATATACACAAGCACACGTATGTACGTGCAGTAGCCTGCGCGTGTAATTGTACGCGAGGTATACGCGAGGTTCCCGCGTACGTACGGAATCTATCGTCTCTGCCTAGCGTAGTGAGACACTAAGCCGCCGATCCTGAGTACTCGCTATATTCGCAACTCACGACGTTGATAAAGACGTGAGATAATGTGGGAATTTTCGAAGCGTATATACAGTCGGACGTAATTGCGAGGGCTGTACAATCGGAGATGATGTATTGACGCGGCGAGCTCCTTATAAATTAATAATTTATAATACATTCCTATTTTTTTTTTTATTTTTTAAATTGAAACGGTCGACACACGGAGAGGGTCCGTCGAGGATGATTTATGAATTCGGAGACGCGAAGGTTGATCCCTGAACCGTTTCGATCGAGCGGATAAGCGCGATATTTCGAGGAACAGATCTGCTTTCATTCGGCAGAGGAACTCTCTCGGGAACTCTCACGTGCCCCCGCGCGAGCTATTATTCCTCCGGCGGAGTGATTCGCGATGCCGTAGACGTCGGGTGCCCGAAACGAGAAGCACACTGTCTGTGCGCGAAAATGATGACCGGTCTACGAACTGCGTGCAGGATCCGAAATACACTCCGGCTAAAAAAAGCGCGCGCATTATTAAGATATAGACGAGTCCCACGGATTGTCAGAAGGACGAAATTGGTGGAAAATTTTCAGGTCTGCAGTCGCTGTAGCGCAAAATTAGATGAGATATAAATAGATACGATAGAAATATATGTATAATAAAAAAAAAAGAGTTCTGCGAGACAATATCGTATTAAAGCTAAGATAGATTCTTTATGGGGGCTATAAAAGTACAATTTCACGATAGAGTGACTTCACGCGGGCGCCTCGTTATGGCAATGTCGCTTTTACGAAAATGAAACTATTCCGGGAGGATAATTCGCGGCGCGCGGTTTTGCAGGCTTATATAGGTATATTATTTGGCAAGTCTCTGACGACGGTCTTTCTAAAGATACTACCATTCGTCTCCTTCCAGTCGAGTGAATGGAATTGGATACCGTAAATGCGTACAGTGCCGTCAGGATGGAGCAGGGATTGTCTGGGGATACGTGGGACTGCCTGTTCGGCAGTGACAGCATCTCCGACGCCTTCCAGGGTCGACCAGAAATGTTACACATGGGCATTCGGCGTTGCGATAACACGAGCCACATCGGCTGGTTTGGTCCAGGCCTTGGCTTCGATTTCGACGACGTCTTGACGGAACCCGACGAAGATCCGCTCTGCTTGAATGACAAAAGCCGCAGTTCGAACAGGTAACAAAACGGACCCTTCGAAATTCTTTATTTACGGAAAGAGAGACGTTATAAGCACCGGTAAAAGTTGTCTAAAACTTGTAGAGAAAGAGCGAAAGAAGAAAAAAGAATCTTTTGTGGTATTTCGCACGCGTGAAATATATTATCAAGGCTCAGAAATTCACGAAAGTGACAATCATTCAATTTTAATTTAGTTTATAGAAAAAAAATTATATTATTATATATTAGTATTGTCTGTGTTTCCACAGCAACCTGGAGGAATTGAATCTGGACAGCGACAGCGAACTGGCTCTGACATTGGATCCGAATTTAATACTGCCGCGTAAAATGCCTATCCGCAGCCCCGCGACGAACAGCGACGTGGCGATGCTAGAGACAGCGAGCGTGGAGGAGAACGCCGCCGAAAATGAGGGTGACGAGACGGAGAACGAGAGTGAGGTCGAGCGAACCGAAAACGATGAGGAAAATGAAAGCGAGGAGGAGGAGGAAATCGAAAACGAGGAGAACGAGCACAACGAGACAGAGGAGTACGAGTCAGAGGAGGAGGAAACGGAGGAGGAAGAGGAGGAGGAGGACGAGGAGACGGAGGACGATGAGCAGGACACGACCGCTCAACAGCCGCTCACACCCCTGAGCGTGGAGGCGCCGACGTCGATATCGTCGTCGTCGGCCAGCGTCGGTGCCAGGACGTTAACCGCCGCCATCGCCGCCTCCTCGCCGACGATACAGCTGACGAGGTTGCACCACCCCAAAATAAGTGCCATTTCCGGCACAGTCAAGGTCCAGGACATCAAAATGCTGACGGCCAATCCGAGCGGCCAGGCGTTGCAGCAGATCCGCAAGCAGATGTCCTACAACAACAACGTGCACGACATCAGCACGGGCGCGACGACGACGACGGTGATGATACAGGCGGCAAAGCGCGAGAAGGAGCTAACGACGGGGAGCCGTGACAATTCGTATCCGAAACCCGCGTACTCGTACTCGTGCCTCATCGCGATGGCACTGAAGAACAGCCGAACGGGATCGCTGCCCGTATCCGAAATCTACAACTTCATGTGGTGAGTTTTAAAACTGCTGCTGCGAAAGACACATTGCAATTTAAATATTTTTCCAACGCTTGTTAATTGCTAGATAATTATTAAATTGATATAAATATAAATTATTTAAATAATTTTCGGGGAATAAAAGAAACGAAACATTCGTTCTGATTCAGTCATTTTTTAAATGTGCAAGTTAACATTTCGCCTATTGCCTTAGTAAGATCTTTCCTTTAGATGCAAATTATTACTTTTATCATTCCGTAAGAGATTTAATTAACTCTCTAAATAACTTAAAAATATCGCTTCTCAGAAAAAATGCATTTCGCTTTGCTTTGAATAAAATAATTTCGATGGAAACCATTTTAATTCTTTGAATAGTTTCTTTAAATAAATTACTTTTCTGGAATATTTTTTTTTCTCGAACATTTGGAAAATCGAGGCCGAAACATTACTGAATTTTTACGTTAGTATATTATTCGTTATATAGTTGCTGAACGAATGTGAGCCGTACAAAATGATGTTTTCGAAATGCACAGCAAGGAACTTTTTATGTACGTAACGTGATGAATAACGTGTCGCCCGTTTGCTTATTTTCGGCCATTTGGCCGGAAGGATAAAAGGGACGAAGCCCCCTCTACCCTGCGCTTAGGTATACGAGGGGCAAAAGTATTGTCTTTTCCCTCTTTATTCTCGGGTTTTACGGGTCGGGTAAAGGGAACTGAGCGAGAAGCTGCCATTTTGTATGGGGGCCCTTGGAACAACCGAGGGCACACCGGGGTACAGTCCCCCCTAGAAATCATTGGCAGGCCCCGCTCTTCTCGTTTACCACCTGCCTTCATTTCTCGCCGTTGCAACTCATGGCTATGCTTGTAAAATAACTGTCGTCCCTTGTAGTCTGTATTTCGTCAGAGTTTTTCTACGCCGAACGAAGATGTTAACACACGATTAATCGTACGAATTATCTTGTTCGAAATATTTTTTGAAATAACGAAAAAAGTAATTTTTCTCGTGAAAATAAAATTTTCTATAGAAAATTCAAACTAAATATTATTGAAATTCTGATCAAATTAAACTTGATCAATCTGCCAATTTTACTGTTTTACAAATTTAATTGTTAATTACAAAATAATTCTCCGATATATCTAATATATAATTCACCGATTTCTTTCTTACGCTAACGAGAATGTCGATTCGCGCAAATTTCATTTCCCATTTCCCCTTTTCGTTCACACAGCCGGCACTTTCCCTACTTCACGACCGCGCCGACTGGTTGGAAGAACTCCGTGAGGCACAATCTTTCACTGAATAAGTGCTTCGAGAAGATCGAGAAGCCGCCAGGCAATGGTAGTCAGCGAAAGGGTTGCCTCTGGGCCATCCATCCGTCGAAGGTGGCCAAGATGGACGAGGAGGTGCGAAAATGGTCGCGGAAGGACCCGTCGGCGATCAAGCGGGCGATGGTGAATCCGGATCAGCTAGAGCTCCTCGAGCGGGGCGAGATGAAGTACGAGGGGGAGAGACACGACGAGGCGTACGAGGATGCAGAGAGTGACGCGGACTCTGAGACCGGTGGATCCGCGGTGGACGAGGTCAACGACGACGAGAACGTCACGTATGACGAGGCCAAGATCGACATCGTCGACGACGACATCGTCGTGGAGCAGCTCTACGAGGATCTCGATCTCATGAACGCCGAGTTATTGGACACGCGGCTAAACGACTTTACCAGGCAGGAGCAGCCGCTGGCTGTGTACGAATTCGTTTCGTGCGCGAAGCGCCAGAAGACGCTGTCGGGCTCGCCGATACATAACGATTACGTTTATCAGCAGGTGGACGCGACGTCGTCACCCCGGAAGAAGGCGCACCTTGTCGCGCTACGGCCGGGAGGTACCGCTCCGGGCGCCGCTTCGCTTCTCGAGGCGGAGTAAATCCTTGGGACATTTATATACGATCTCCTATATTTAAATATACACACATATATATATATACACACGCGGCCAAGTACACACCTCCTCCCCTTTTTTATTACCAGAACAATTGTAAATAATTGCGTCCTGTAACTTTTTTTACAGCCTGGAATTTTGTAAATACCTGTGTTTTATACGACAATGTACCTTTTTTATACAACGCTTGTACATAACTGTAATTTTAATGTGTACAAATCTCTTGTACATATACAATGTACAAAGGCTATCGTTCTTTTTTTTTTTTTTTAAACCGTAATGTGGGACCAGCCCGTAGGCGCGCGCGTAAAAAAGTTTTCAGATACGAATGATTATACCTAACATTTCTCCATGCATGTTTACGCATCTCTTTACGAAAAAATAGCCGTGAGCGGGAAAAATTCCGAAACCGACTGTATATCTGAGGATAGGGAGCGCCTGGTGCTCATCCGGCAGCGACTGTTGTATACACTAAATTAGCGCTCGCCTAACGCGTCTAACGGCGCCACTACAATTTTATAATAAACATTTTTTAACGATCATTGATCTCCCAATTTTTTTTTATTTGCAACTCTCGAATAAGACGGAACGCATATAGGAATTATATACGCGCCAGCTTCCACGTGTACCGTCCGCGATAGAGAAATATAAATTGAAACACGAAAGCTCACGAATCGTCACTGCCAAGAACGGTCAAAGATAAAAATACGAACGTAGCGGATTAACGTGTAGATTACAGTAATGATACGACACGCGATCTCATGCCGATCTTTCGAGGACTGAGTAACTCCTCATTCAGTGCTACTCCTTCATGCGTGATTATTATGTAAAATTTTTTTGAGAATCTCGTTTTTTATGAAATCGTCATATTTAGCTATGATTTTTATGTATTATATACATATATCGACTGATATTGCTAATTAACAGTAGGAAATCTCTAATTTATTCTAATTTTAATTGGTATTGTCAATTTTTTATGTCAATCAACAATTGTAAGATTCCAAATTTACACAGGAGAAAAGTTCGATTTCTAGAATATGGATGAAGTTTCGATGCCGACATTTTTTTTTCGTGTATTTCCAAATTTGCAAAATTTTGGAAAAGTTCAAATGCGTGAATTTGTCGTAGATCTCAAAAAAACTCCCGCACAAATCTTAGGAAATCTAGGAAATCAAATTTCGGTTAAGATGAATATTTTAGATATGTTTCAGTTTTTTTCACGCTAATAAAAACCGTCAATGGTTGCAATTCGCAAAAATGAAGTTTTTTTTTTAAATTACCACATCCAAATTCTAAATAGAATTATTCTTAACATTGTTTTAATACGAAAATTTAATTTTATAAAAATAATAACATACATAATAATACTAAAGATATATTAAATAATATAATATGTTATACAACAAATAAAATTTCATCTAATTCAGCCGAAATTGATATTTCAATTTTCATAAGGTTTATGCGAGATTTTTTCGTTGAGATTTCATCCTCTATTAAAACACGGATAAAGTTTCAACAACAAATTCTTTTTCTTTTATAATTTTTCCATGTCACAAATTTCAATAAATTTCGTGGATGAATTTGTCGTATATTTCAAGGATTTGCGTCGTCGAGATTTCATCCGGTTATGACACGACGTACTTGTACATTGTATTTATATACCGTTCGCTGCGTTCGAACGCAATTTCATTCCACGCGAGCAAGACCAAGCTCTAACGCTTACAAGGCATTTAGGTAATCAATAAACAAATAGGTGATTGTGAGTGTGAACGGGAGAGAAAGAGAGAAGTCGTGCGAGAGAGTGGGTAGCGTAAGATAGCGATTAAATTAAATAAGGTAGCGTAGTTTTTGTACCTGTTTGTAATATTTCTATATAACGTTAATGAGTGTGTAACTTTCGTGTAAATGCACGAAATTAATGCGTATAAAAAAATGTATAATGTGCAATGACTGCAATTTTGTAATAAAATACTGATAAGCGTATTTCGCGTCTTCGTAGTTCGCTGCCTGACAGTGAGCCCAATTAACGTCCATCAGTAAAAAAAAAACCCTCATTTTCATCGTTTTTTTTTTTTACGCGTATACGCAGGTAATTGATTCGCGCGATTCGGCCGCGTTAAATATTGCGAGTATTCTTCCCGTTCAATGTTTAGCTTCACGTTTTGCGCGGACAGGCCCCCCGGAACGTCCACCCCGCTTACGTAATCCGGTGTGAAAAGAAAGAAAAAAAAATTAGCGGAAAAAAGAGGAGGAGAGAGGGTTGACACGCCGCTCTCTCGCATCTGCATGCACTCGTTTATCGATACGCAACCGCCGCGGACGCGTGTCGTCCGCATGTCGATTACATACGATCGGCGATAACCAGTTTACGCGCGCACACGCCGCGTCGGGCTGGGGCTCCGTCTATTGAAACGGGCCGCGTGTGCGATTCATATTCGGTTCGCTTCGCGGAGCAAGAGAAAAGGAAAGAGTGCGAGCGAGAGAGGGTCTTCCGCCAATGAAACCGGTTTCTCGGTCGAGCCCTGATCACAAAGAACTCGGCCGCGCTCACGCGAGATCGCCGCCGCGCGGGGCCCTCGATCGCGGCCCCGACTTCAAGCCCCAACTTCGGAGTCTCGTCGCTCCGACAGTTTTCATCGACGTCCATTTCTACCAATGTATAGAATAATTTATTATCTGAGAGTATTCGGTTTAATTTTAATTTTCATTTTATTTTCATTTTCTCTGAGAATTAGAGCAAAGAGTGGAGTGAACGAAACCGAGAGATTAAAGTTGATCTATATTCGTAGAAACGGACACGAGATGATTTTCCTGCAACATTCCCGATGCCGTCCCGTTTCGGGGGAGACCCGCTCGCAGTTCTGTGCTAAATCATAAACCGAGAAATAACCGAAGGGAATCAAGAGGTGCGCGCACCTTCCACGAAAGAGCCGACCCTTTCCGTTCGGTCGCCCGCACAAAGACGATCCTCCGGCGCGGGGATTTACGCATACATTCCAAGCGCACGCGGCGCGTTCTGCCCCGTTCGCCTTCCACCTCCCGTCACCTCCGTGTTTATCAGTTGCATCTTGCATCGCCGCGGACGTTTCGTCAGGTGTTTCGTGCACCCAGACCGAAGCGCCCGCGGACCAGGACCGGTTTACGGCCGCGAGGAGCCCTACAGATCCGGGGATCGTTGGCGCCCTTAACGGGGCGACGAGAAACGGAGTCACTGACGATTCGCGCTTTTCAACGGCCCCTGTGAGGATATAAAGTCTTTCAATCGATTAAGAGACACTCGGCGATGGTCTGACGATTCTAACGCGTTCAAAAAAAAAAAAAAAAAAACTTCCGTTGAAAAAAAGATAAAGAAAATCCAGTACAGGTTTCCTTGCCTCGTCCGAAAGAGAGTTCTCTCGTTGCTGCGGCCCTGATCGATACGGCCGATTCCTCGCAGATTATCCGGGCGCGCGGGCGGGACGCTCTCCGCCGCGAAAACTCCCACGGCTATATCTCGCGTTCTTATCGCCGCCGTGTTACGAGGCGCAATGAGCACCGCGATTAGAGCGCGGCACGGCAAGGCCGATAGATACGATACGTACGCGTGACGCGTGACCTCGTGCCAATGCGTACACAGTCATACGCGTCCGTGCGTGGTGAGGGGAGATGTCAAAGAAAGAGAGATAACGTATATCGAGAAAGAGAGAGAGAGAGAGAGAATCTTGAACCCACATAACCGGCTTGTGGGTGTGACTGACTCATAGTACTATACTACAGTCGATTTACTCGCGTATTCGTAGTACGTATCTCCCCCTCTGCCTCTCCTTCCTCTCCTTTCTACTTTCCTTCGAAGCTTCTTTTCCCTTCTCTTTGTCTCTCTCTCTCTGTCTTCCTCCCTCCCCCTTTCTCTCTCATTTTCTTTCTCTTTCTTCCTGCTCCTCTTCGTCTTCGTTTAATCCTTTCTCTTTATCGCGCGCGTTTCCAGTCGGGAAACGAGACGAGACCCCGTACAACTGAAAGGTTACATGAATCTACGCACGTGTGTTTATATACACTCTACGCGCTACGTCGTAAATTCTGCAAATCTAATTCCCCCTATCTCGCTATTAGAAACGCGAAGTTGATTTCCTCGAATTGATAAAATAAATAATCCAATGACTTCCCGCCCCTCCCGGATTCTCCCGTCCAGCTGCGTGTCGCTTTCACGGCACGCCATGTGTGCACCGTCGGACTCGACTCGATGCCCCGGCGATGGTCTGGCATATTACGTATATGTCGACTTATCGGCCGCATCACAAGGGAAGGAAGAGCGAGTAACTTGAACCTGCATCGCGCTACGCTCTTCCACTCTTGATGCATTCGTGCACAAGCTACCACGTTTCAGCAGGGATTCTGCAGTGATTCAGCGACGTTAAATAGAAATGAAGCATATCGCAAATAAGCAACGATCGTCTAATTTAATATTTTTCTAACCTTTTCCCCGTGTTGCTATTTTTTTTTTCTATTTTCATAGTATCTTGTGAAAATTCGACTCGAACACGAATGTAAACACGAATGTAAACACGAATGGAAAGCGCATCTCGCGCGTATCCCGGCCGTACTCGTTTTTCTCCAAAAGCCTCATTATTTATCAATTATTTATACACTAGAGCACTCCGCTCCGCACGTGGAATTTACGTCGATTCTCTCAAAGGCGGCCCACCCCGGCGCAATCGGGAGATAAGTTAATCTCACTGAATGGGAATTCTTGTGGAGCGAAGAAGAGAAAAGGAAGAAGTAGAAGCTGTGGGGCCTGAGGAGAGAAAGAGAAAGTCGCCTCTATTCGGCAAGAGGATAAAGAGAGGAAACGCATACTGGCGCATTATGCTCGGCACAGACATCGTAGGCGCGATTCCCCTCCTTCCCTCCCGACTTCCCCCTCAGTCAGCCCCGTCCGTTCGAGTTCCCAATGTTCCCATCGCGCGCGCGCGAGAGAGAAAGAGAGAGAGAAAGAGAGAGGAAAATAATGAGAAAGACAGAGCGGGGCAATCGAGAGTGCATCTTAGACACGAGCCCGACTTGAAAACTGACGAAAATAAAGCGAGGGGCCCCCAAGGTTTTTACCCGCCGCGATCCGCGCCGCGGGTGAAAGACCGGCGTTCTACTGGGACCAGACGCGGCTGCACACATTTGCGCGTCTCTTAATGCTGCTCTTGATTATTCGTCCCCTCGCCCCGTCTGTCACGCATTATCTCTACAGGGTGTCGCGAGCGAACCGCGAAGACGTGGCCACGTCTCTTCCATTTATTGTCAAATTTCGGAGGCGATTTTTCGAGCGACGAGCGAATGATCGGCAGCGGAGGTGAATTCGTCCGTAGGAATTCTTTCGATTTCGACGTTGACCTTCGTCGGATTAACTTCGCGAGGTCTTTCTCTTTCTGTCTGTCTCTCTCTCTCTCTCTCTCTCTCTCTCTCTCTCTCTCTCTCTCTCTCTCTCTCTCTCTCTCTCTCTCTCTCTCTCTCTTGAGGTTACTGTGGCAAGAGCATGGCCCTGGCCGATCCATGGCAGAGTCTACGGGCGAAAACTTGACCGAGGAGCATGACAAAGGAACAGCCTTGAAGAAGAATGGCCGCTTGCTTACTTCGTATTAAATCGCGCACGGTATCGGATGGTCGTTCCACTTCGGCGCGGTGTTTCCCACAATGAAACTGACTTCCAATAAAGTGCGCGTCGCCTCAGAGCGTATTTATATATTAAAATTTGCTTTACGTAAATATATGATGACTCTCGAAATTGTCAAAAATATTTAAAATAAACTAGTTGCGAGCGTACGATGCACATTGCACAACAAATAATCGTTTAAATATTTATGCATTATTCGTGCGTATCACGTATAGTATATGCGTGCGTGTGTGTTCGTTTGTGGCGTATAGTATATATGTCACTGTAGTCTCGCTCGTGTGTAACTCGCTCAAGATAAACAGAGAAAGAAAATATACAATATAAATAAAATTTTTTAATACTGCAATGAACATAGTTTCGACTTTTTGAATTTTTTATCATTTCTTATATTTCTTTATATGTATATGCTTTGTTGATAATTTAAAAAAAAAATCGCTATTAATTTTGTCGGTAACTGGCATGGCAAATTGGCAATAATGTAGGTAGTGGTCAACAGTCGGTAATTAAGCTACCACGAATTTTCCGAAAGTCGATAAAATCACCGCATACTTTATCAATGTTGATTAAATTCATTATCGTATTATAAGTTTCAATTAATTATCTGATAAAATTTATAATTCGCAAAATTCCACGACGTATCAAAATTTTTTCTCGCATTACTTTTAAAATCTAATGTAAAACGTGCAATCACTGTATTTAATTAGGTTAGATTATGTTGAAAGTGTCAACACGCATAGAATAAACGCTAAAATGCCGTCGTGCACTAACGTCCTCTGAAGAAATGAATTTAAATTACGTAGCAAAATCTAGTTTTCTGCACAATTTATGACGTGTATGTATGCTGCGTGTCCGTATTAAATCCACTTTTCGAGAAACTAGATTTTGCTATGTAATTATATATGTATGTAATCACATACAGTTATTTAATTTAATTTAATACCGGAATATTTAATACCGAATATCTAACATATCTACACGATATATTTTCTTAAATTGTACGCTATACATACTTCGAGGCATTTTTTAATTAATCAATAAAATTCTTTTTATTTTAATTAATTGATCAATTAAAAGCTTCGAAGCATTTATAGCGTCAAGTGGACCGCAGCTCGATTCTCACTGCAGATATAATTTAATTTAATATAATTTCCGACGCTGCGAAACAGGGGAGAAAGGACATTTTCATTTATTTATACGCATTATTAAACGCATATATTTAGCGTTGCGTAGCGTTCCGCTAATATACCCGACTCGAGTAGTAAGCGCGCTCCAATCCAGGGCGTTTGGCGATGCGGCACTGCGCGCTCGTTGCCTGGCGGCTGGCACGACCTGGTATCCGAGCGGCGAGACGCGGCGCTCGGGATGCTTCGGCTCCGCTCCGCTGCTTCAACTCCGCTCGGCTGCTCGGCTCACTCCGGACCACAGGACTTTCGCGCGCGCGGTGCGTACGCGCTGCTTATACACCTGCCGAGCGCGGACCATGGAGAGAGACCGCCTCACCGCTCGCTCGCACCCCTGTACACTAGCGCCAGGACATCCATCCATTTTTGGGTACTACGTAGCTACATTCATTTTCTGACATCATGTCAGATAAAATTATAACGTCGAGTGTAAAAGGCCGGGATGGCCGCGGATGACCGTTTTCTCTCTTGACCGCGTTCACGCGGCCTTTTTTCCCTTTAATATATTGCGTTCGAAAATTCATAAGAAAACTTCCATAGTTCACGATTATTTTGATTATTCCTAGAGACCCTTTGAGGGTCTCTAATTATTCCGTGCTGACAGCGTCACTCTAGAAAGAAAAGGCGGGAAACTCAGCACAACAAACATGGTGGAAAGTAGGTAGAAAAGTAGGAGAAAAGGAATGGTGTAAACAAAAGAGAAGGGAATAACAGGTTGACGGTTCATTATAGTTACGTACGTATAATGCTTTGTGTTTTCGTATTATCATTTAGTTGTACACACGTAATTTTAATTTGTTGACAATCGTCCGTGTGGGATGTACGGAAATAAATTGTCATTCTCTTTTTCACTTGACAAGTGTGATAAAAGGTAGATGCAGTAGTAATAACGGCAGTAACTTCTTCACTATCCTAGAGTTTCGAGGGAGACGCCGGAATGGAGCCGCCGCAGGAATTTCCATTTCCCTTCCCGGCATACGAAATCCAGAAGCGATTTATGAGAGAGCTCTACGGTTGCTTGGAAGATGGCAAGCTGGGCCTATTCGAAAGCCCCACGGGGACCGGCAAGTCCTTGTCCCTCATTTGCGGTGCGCTTAGGTGGCTGGTCGATCACGAGACGCGGAGGAAGCGGGAGTTAGTTTCGGCGATCGCGGAGATAGACGGCAAATTAAAGAGCTGCGAGGAACCGTCAGATAATTGGTTTACCGTGCAGACGGAGCAGATGGAGCTCAACGCCGAGAAACAGCCGTTGCAGGCCAAGCTGAACGCACTCCTCGAGTACGAGGGCGAGAGGGAGAAGCTCAAGAGAATGGTTGAATCAAGGAGGGCCGCGCGAACGAAGACCACTGGGAAAATAAGGCAGCAATCCACCAAGGGAGCTCCCGAGTCAAATAAGAAAACTGAGGAAGGGTACTCCGATATCTGTGACATCGAGAAGGATCTCGTCTTGGAAGATGGACCGTCAAACTCGGAGAGCTCTGAGGAAGAGGACACGGACGAGCCGTTATTTAAGAACACCAAGATCTTCTTCTGCTCCAGAACGCATTCACAGCTGACGCAGTTTGTCCACGAATTGAAGAGGTCTCCTTATTCTCAAGACATCTCTGTAGTGCCCCTGTCGTCGAGGTATCTTTTATTTATTTTTAATATTTCAACATATATCGCCACAGCTTTTTATTAACATTATACCTATTATCTGATTCCAGGCAAAATTACTGCATCAACAAAAGTGTCAAGAGATTGAAGCACATCAATCTTATCAATGAAATCTGCCTTCAGCTGCAGAGGAAAAAGACTACCGTTAAGAAGGAGAAGGATCTGAAGAGATCGAAAACCGCGAGCGGCTGCCCGTTTATACCGGGCGATCAGAAACTGCTAACGGCGGAGGTTCTAACGGACATTCAGGACGTCGAGGAGATAACGCGGAGAGGGCAGGAAAGTAACACCTGTCCGTATTACGGCTCGAGAAAATCTCTGCAGAGTGGACAGTTAATATTGGTACCGTACAACTCCATCCTTCACAAGAACACAAGAGCCAGTTTAGGGATAGATCTGAAGGGGAATGTGTTGATAATCGACGAAGCCCACAATTTGCTGGACGCCATCGAGGGAATGCACAGTTCTGTGATCACCGGACGAAATTTGCTCCACTGCTACAGTCAGCTGTTGCAATATCAGAAAAGGTATTGCTGTGCGACTTTTCCGGCTGTTCATTAAATTGTTAGATAAACTTCTGACTGTGAGTAATGTGATTGCAGATTTGAATCTCTGTTCTCCGCCAAGAGCATGATGTACCTGGGCCAATTAAGTTTTTGCCTGAAGAAGCTTCTAACGCTCTTCGGAGCAACAACGAAATCTCATCCCAACGACGAGCTCGACAAGACAGTGGCACCCAGATTATACAAAATTGAAGAATTCGAAGTGTTTACAGAAATTGACACAGTAAACATATTCAAGCTATTGGAATTCGTCAAAGCTTCAAAACTCGTTCATAAATTACAAGGATTTGTCGAGCAGTACGGCAGTGATGTAAAGATCAACGAGCAGAAGATAAAGAAATCCGGCATGACGGAATTTTTAAATTCGATCAAGGGCAATGATGTACCCTCTCGAGAAACCGTCAGCGTTGCGGACGCGCCGAGTAACAACGACGAACCGACGAGCAATCCATTGATGGCGATCTTAAGCTTCCTGGAGTGCTTAAAGAGCAGCTGCGTGGATGGTAGAATATGCGTTTTACCTGGCACTACGGTCGGACAAGGGATTATAAAATTTCTCTTGTTAAACCCAGCCGCACATTTTCACGATATCGGTGAGCGCATTGAGTACTTATTTGAAATTTAATATACGCCTTTTTACTTTTATCACGTTTGTTTTATTAAATATTTTGAATTCTTTTACTGCAAATGTAGTGAGAGATGCCAGATCTGTGGTGTTAGCCGGTGGCACGATGGAACCGATGTCCGAGTTCATAGATCAGCTGTTCTTGATGGCGGGTGCTACATCAGATAGAATTATGACATTTTCGTGCGACCACGTGATTCCCAAGGAGAATATCATTTCCAACGTCGTGATGCGTGGCCCGACTGGAGTCGAATTCGAATTTAATTTTCATAATCGACAAGATACGAGATTGGTAATTATTATTTTTTTTATCTCTCTGATTACTGTATCGTTCAAAGAGATACGCGTAAGAAAATGGGACAGAGCCTGATGACAAGAGATTTGTTTTAGCTGGACGAATTAGGTAGAGCGCTGTTAAATTTATGTAACATTGTACCAGCTGGAATAGTAGTGTTCTTCCCATCTTACAACTATGAGGACACGGTGTTTAAGCATTTAGATAAATCTGGTATTGTATCGAAAATTTCTGCAAAGAAACGCATCTATCGTGAACCCAAATTAGCATCACAGGTATTTTTGTGTTACATGTTTACTAATATATATCTGATATTATTAATTATTTAATTTAAATTGTTAAACACATTGTCCGCAGGTTAATACAGTGTTAGATCAATATGCGCATTCCATTAAGAATCCACAATCCCCATGTAATGGAGCATTGCTATTCAGCGTAGTGGGTAAGTAAATTATATTAGTTGTAGAATCCTATCCGCATATGTTATTTATATTAATTTTTTTAGAACTAATCAAATTTTTTACGTGATATTTTTTAGGAGGTAAATTAAGCGAGGGATTAAATTTCTCTGACGATTTGGGCCGATGTGTTATAGTCGTTGGCTTGCCGTATCCTAACATTAAATCACCGGAGTTGCAAGAAAAGATGAAATACTTAAACGAGCATGTTGTACGTATATTCGATTACGGAATTCTTTATTACAGAGCTTAGAGGATATAATTTAATTTTATATAAGTTTTAATATTTTTCATTTTGTTAAATTTTATTTTCCGATTTTTGTGTCTCTAGAAACCCGACGCCGGAAGCTGCTTTTACGAAAATTCTTGCATGAAAGCAGTGAATCAATGTATTGGCCGATCCGTTCGTCACATCAATGATTACTCGACTGTTGTATTATTAGACAAACGTTATTGTCACAAAGTCAAAGTACTACCTCAATGGATTCAACGCTCCGTGACGATCAACGATTCATTTGGATCTGTGGTTGGTAACATCGCAAAGTTTTTCGCAGCGAAAAGAATCAAGAAAGTTTAAATCTGTGATAATAAAAGTGATGCGATCGGTAAATTAATTGAAATTATTACAACATTATTAGCATTAATGTAATAATATCTATAATAATTTTTCTATTATTAAACCGATATTATATATACAAATAATTTAATAATAATTGATAATTTAATAAAAGTATTTTTATACTTAAAAATATATTTAGCTGTTGGTTAATGCTTTTCGCGACCGAATATTTACTGCGCCAAGCTTGATGCTTTTCTAATTTAGAACATGTAATTGGCCAATTGGATTCCGAATTTATAACTTAAATCGTGACAATAGATTTCTCCGGGTCGTAGAATAGAACAGGGAAAGTGCGACTGGAAGAAAGTTTATTTGTGAATTAACGAACGCAATAAGAAATATAATTCTGTCTTAGCCCCTTTGCTACTCACATAATTAATGGCATTTGGATAGTTTTGCGGTTGAATGCTGAATGCACAGTGCTTCACGTAGCGAGCACCTTGCTTCCCCGAAATAAATTCCTCGCGTTCAGACTCCTCATCTTGTTCCACTTGATCGCCCTTTCCAGTCGCCTTTCGTTTCTCATATTCATCCTCACGATTCGGGCTGTTGTCACTGTCGACCTACGTTAACGATATTCCTTGTATTCTTTCAAGACAGACCGTTTATCGTGTATCTCGATTATCGTCGCATTCTACGGTACCTCGGGGGTGCTACACAGACGGCCGCCCGTGTGGAACTGTACGCCAGGCTGATTCGAATAAATCTCCAAGACGCTGCATATACATTTATTTGTAATTCCAGGACATTATTACAGTGCATCCGTGCTACGAAATGATACGGATTGTGTGCGAGCCTTACCGACCGCTTTTCGGATGGACCGCGCGAGCGACGTACGCGTTACCCCCGTGCCAGTTCGGCGTGACGCAGAAGTTGTGATCGTACCCTTCCCCCGGCGGGACCTGCAGCTCACGCAAATTCACAATGTCTTTTTTTTTGCACAAATTAGACCGTGTACACATTTACACCGTTAATTCGCATGAACTTGAATTCGATGCCTTCTCGATACAGCTCTCCAGAAGTCTCGGCACACGCAGATCCATGACGGTTCCTCCGACCCCTCGGATGCCGCCGGTCGGTATCGGATCCGTGTAATCCGCGAAGGTCCAGCGGTCGCAATTCAACGAGATCTTGTGCTTCATCAATTCCTTCTTGCCGGCGTCCTACATCGCGCTCGAATGAGTAAGCCTGTACGATTCTTATTGAAACTAGAACCATATGTCATTTTCCGATTGAAAAAATAAAAGGAAGGGAATTATTGTGTGTCATTAAATCATTGTTCTCCGCGCTTTCAGAATGGCTCCAGCTTCAACTGCGCCGACATTGCAAAGGATGTTAGTTATACGTGTCCAGCGAGGTTGAACAAGGAACCGTGCGAGATGTTCACTACGGTGGGGTTCGTCGTCGTCGCCCGGATACCTATTTCCAGCTTATTGTCAGGCGTCAATCTGAATCTCACGGTGCTCAGCACCGCACCGGGATATCCCTCCTCGCCGTCTTCGCTTAGGTAAGTCATGACGACTGAGCAGCTGTCGATATGCGACTCCCACAATCGCCGACCGAAGCCCTTTGTCTGACACGAAGAGCGATTAGATGTCTGGTACGAGACATCCTAATGTCGTTTAATTTTTGAACAGAATAATGAGACGACGGGGTGCAGACTTACACCTCCGTGCAGATGATGCTTGCCGAAATCGTTTCTCGTTAGCTGATAAGTCTGATCTTTAATGACCATACTGCCGTCTCTTATGCGATTCGCGCATCTGCCCAGTATGCATCCTATAAACGGATTAGTCTTGGGATTCGTATAATCTGAGGAAAAACGAATCGTTCCTGTTATATAAAAGTTCCTTATGGAAAGAGAGGTAGTTCGAGATCGACGGAATTGAATGAACGCATGTGACGGATGAATAATTACGTTAAAAGTTCGTACTCTTCAAATCGTCGAAACCGAGCACAACATCCGCGACGTGCCCAAACTTATCGGGACACTTTAGGGAGACGATCGTGGCACCCCAGGAAATGACGGTGATCTCTAAGCGATTCTTATTTATCATCGTGTACGACTTTACTGGCGTCAACCGGAGTACCTTGTCTTTGGCATCCTCATAATATAATTTGTCGTCATAGCGTATTTTATCCTCCGCAGATTCTGCAATTAAGAACGACTTTTACGTCACTATCACCGCGACAGAGAACTCGGGCTCTGATCATGAAGTAACAAAACACCGGCATAAATTTCTCCAAATATCCCCTCCGTGATTGCAATGCCCTTGCAGTTGCAATCGTAGGTGACCATATTTCGTGTCTTAGCGTTATTCAGTTACCGTCAAGCCATTTGTGTATGTACGACGCGAGAAATTTTGCTATTATAGCCCCGTATCAAACGATCGCGACATTCGTTAATTTTTGCGAATAATAATAATAATGATAATAGGTTACAAAATATTATTCCGACGTTTTAAACATTTTTCGTTGTTTCGACATCAGAAAATCGTATTTTTACTTTTCCGTAAAAATGTGATGATCGGCCTACGTGTGATAAAATTTTATTTTACACGCTGAGCTGTATTGTTAGATCACTTTAAACTGTTAAAGAGTTATTATATTTCGCAGGAATATATGGAAAACATGAAAAATGATCGCTCAAAGAGCTAAAACTTATTGATGCTGTTATTTGAAATTATTTATTAATAATAAAATAATGATGAGAGTAAAAGTAAAAATAAGAGTGAGTATAACGTATTATTTATAGTTCATAAAATGTTACTATAATAATAATACAATATACTAAAATAATAAAATAATAAACCTATTTTATTATTATCTTATTATTATCATTTTTTTAATGTATACTCCAGTTATTATTTATAATTTTTTTTTATAATTAATATTTATAATGTAATGTACAATACTTGGAAAAATACATGAACTTTTAGTGCAGATCAGACATATAGACACTTCTCCTTCTGAATCTCGATTTCCTCGTTAGGATTAGAGACAACACATTAAAAAATCGAAGACAGAATATGTTATTACGATATATTTTTCGCTTTTAAACAATCGAGTTCTCGGGGGGGGGGGATCCGTTGTGAAATTAATATTTCATTCGTCTGCTATAATATAATTAATCATTTGTCTCTCCCTGCTCGTAGATAAAAACGATTCTGCGGGATCTCGCTCGCGTCGTGCTTGGCAATCCACGCTTGTCGCCCAGGAGATCGGTGAAGGAAAAAAAAAAGTTCGATTCCCAGATCGAAGGTGAATATACTCTCGAGCACACGCGAAAAATCGTTGCGTAAAAGTTATTATATTACATTGAAGAAATTTTTCCGTCGAAAGCTTTTTGGATTTCTCGTTTCTTTTTTTTTTTTTTTTACTTTAAGGCGCGCACCGAAGCGATTCATTATTCTCACTTAAATACACGTGGAACACATTGCACTTAGCTTAACATACTTACAAACTACCGAGTTTACTTCATGCTTAAATAAATTGCCTGCGACCTGATGAGTTGCTGTTACACGTCCTATCGTTCTTTACACAGCTCATGTATTACAAAGGAAATACTGACAGAAAAAAGAAAAAGAACTTAATTCTTCGCGTATGCGTATGTATGTACGAAGCTGTGATAGCTCCGCGCGCCGACGTAAGTCGGTTTTTTTTAAATATTTATATGAAATACATTAAACTTTCTACACACACGCGCCAGAAGCGCGTACAGATGGGAGCTACCACAGCGAATGTGTGTGTGTGTGTGTACATCGATTAGACAATTCGTTTATAATTAATCGTCTTGGTCGTGGTCGTTTATTGTACAATTTGCTAATTCGCGCAAGCGGCATGCAATCTCGATACACAATCCGTCACGTCGTAAAGTATATATATTTACATCCTTTAAATGCTACATCATAAGAAACAGCAGTTCAGAGAGCAACGGGCTTCCCGAGTCATATGTTCCACGAGGCTTAATGAGTATTTTTTATTTCTTTCTTGTTTTCAGTGCCTTGACCGGTGATGTTCACTCGTTAGGTCTAACTAAACTAGTGAGGACTACATTGTAAATGTGAGTTTGCATATTGTATATTACGTAAAAACAGGTGTTTTAGAGAGAGTCTCACGTTACGATCCGCATTCGTACGCTATTTCCCCTCAAACGGTTTCATAAATTTATCTTGTATCAAGGTGCGTCGTGTATGCAACAAATGGCAGAGAAAAGGAGAATGAAAGAATGAGAATTAAGATATTAAATATTCAATATTGCATATTGAATATTTAATATTGAAAGACCATTAGCTGTTTAAAACGGAAGAAATTTCTTTGATATAATTTCAAGGTAAACTGGAGTTTATATGACGAGAAGGTATCTAAAAAAAAAAAAATTATATAAATTACTGTCGTATGGTATATGTTATTAATGTACGTCGTACGAACGATACATGATAAATTTATTAAGTTTTCTTTACAGTGAGATATATTTATAGATTGATATTATATAAAGAGACCTCAGTTGCGTTTGATATGATACAACGTAATTTATCTCGTAAATATATATGTGTATATATATATATTTATATATATAGAATTATTCTGAACACACGTTTCTTATACACGTTCTGCCCAACGAGTCAAACATATTCCGTAAATGCTCTCTAATAAAGTATAAAATCGGATTCTTAATCTCCTTAATCTCTAGGCTAAGGTGTTTGTTATATATATAAAAAATAAATATAGCTTAGACTAGCACTGTCGGCGACGGATACGCCATTACACAATAATAGCTGCCGCGAACATTTTATATTCTTGTATAATTAAAAATTATTATTATAAATATATATATATATATATTTATATATATTTATATATATTTATTTATGAACAATTATTCTCGAATATCAGCATTCACTAACACCTCATCAAACATTTTCTCTCTTTCACTCTTTCTCTCGGTTACCTTGGAAGCATTTTGAATTTCTATGTGTCACTTATTTAACGTATTTAAGTACGTGATATTAGCACCGCAGAAATACCTTCGCACAGCGTAGAAAGATACATCCATTAAATGTGTTGCAAGAAAGAGATAATTGTTATAAATTGTTGATAATAGAAAAACTGGATTGTGTTGTTTAATTCGATAAAGTTACTGCGAACATGAAAAGAGAAAAGTCAATTAATATTGAAAATTTTGTCATTGCATACAAACATCGATAGTTTCATATTTTTTAGTCCAAGAAAGACTTGGATACGTCTTTGTTGTACTCGTGAAATTATTTTCCAGACGAATTCACTGATTTTATTTACCGATTTTTCTTCATTCCCTTCGTTGCAGCCAAATGAAATTCGTCCGCCGAAGAAATTCTCTTTCCTCTAACACATTTTCGTGTACATCGCACAGCGTACATCTACAATACTGATGATCGTCATTCAGGAAAAAAACAGTGTAAACGAGAAGCGGCTTTCGATGACGAAGATAAAACAAAAAGGATCCGTGACTCCGTTATACGCTACGTGAGGTTGATACAGTACAAACAAGACGTTTTGATTGCTTCGTTCGAAATGCGGCGTAAAGACAGTGTAAGTAACTTTGATTGGTTCACAGATTCAAACTAAATTCGAGCGCAACCCCATCATCTCGTAATGCCAATAAATTAAGATTGCGTGCGTTGCGCTTCCTAATTCATTACTCAGCGATCCGCATATGTACATTCAGGGCACATAGAGCACGCAACACGGGGGTATATATATATACACACACACAAGCGTTTCTTAATATCTTCTGAATTGTATGTATATATCAATCGAAGGTAGATCGCGGAAATTTGCCCTCCCTTAGATTCGGTACCCCGTATTGCCCGAGTTGAAATTACTTATACGCGTATATTGGTGCAATGCGACGCACAAGGATATCCACGAAGCAGATCCGCGGCGACGCCGATGTCTTTCGGAGAAAGCGTCGTGGACATCGCTACAGCACGCGGCGTCAGCTATATAAGGAATGTACGAGTAGTCGCTATTTAAACAAGTAATAATGATTCAGCGCTTACTTTTTTTTTTCTCCTCTATATGTACAACGATTATTATAGAAGGATCGCCAGATGCAACGATCCTCGCGTTTTGCGCAGCTGCATGTTTGGATATTACATTCACTCGCACGCGACTCACGCTTTGGATACTTTCTAACAGACGCGCGTAGTTTGCTCATCAGAAGCGACGTACTGTTTTTTTTTTTTTTTTTCATAAGGTACAAAAGAAGCGTGACACAGCTGCGCAAGACGCGATCCTATACCTAATCACGTCCGTTGCTATACGACACACACCAATTTCACGTTTGAACGTCGTTAAAATGCCAACAGTACATGTTCCCCGCATTTTCGTGAGCGTATCTCGTATATCGACCGTATATACGCTTCGTCGATTTAGCGTAATCGAAGGTGGTGGAAGTACCTGTGGGTGGATGTATTAACCGTGTACATCTCCAATTGTGCATTGCAACAGAACGACGATGAACGTATTCATTGAGCAGAGGCACTATTTTAATAGCGGCACAGCAACGTTTTCCTTCCTTTCGGCGCGCGCGAATCTCGAAAGTAAATCGGGGAGAGGCGAGGAGCCCTTTAAAAAAAACGAGCTCTTTGTTGGAAAAAGCGAGTGTACAGCAATACATAGGGGATCTTTTCGTATAATTTTGTTAATTTTGCCGCACCACAAGAATGAAGGAAAATGAGATCGTATCGCTATCAAAATGACAATGGTACAACTTCAAAATACAATTACAATGACTAGTTACACTGATTGCGACAAGAAAGGGGAGAGATTATGTTGGAAATACTGTAGAGATTAATACGTAATCGCGGAAAAAGTTCGGCTAAGTACATAATACTACAACTAATACTTTGTAGCTGTCCGTATCTTGTAAAGTACATAAAATTAGATTACATATAAATAGTGATTGTTCTTCAACTCGCGCGCGAACCGAATTGATTATCCCGTATCTAAAACAACCCCCCGTACGTTTCCCTATACAATATACAATACAATACATCGAGCTGCCGCGTTGCGTATATTTATAATTAAACGCGCGAATCACGCTCGTACAAGTTGCACAAAACGCACAAAGAATTTATACAATTTCTCGACGAGACTGCTGCTGCTGCTGCTGCTGCTGCCAGTACTTTCTAGTAGGAAAAAATTTAACGTAAAACCGCCGTTATACGCTATTTAAACGCACGATACGTTACATGATACAAGTACAAGCGAAGAAAAATTCTATTCTCGTCCTAAACGATGGACCAGTTTAAACAACGCGGAATCGACATTCACTCCGTCTTGGCGGTCTATCACAAACTCGCGGAGAAAGTAACACTGGGACCTTTCGAATGTCGAAAAGCCTGAGCTTGCAAATTGAATTGAAAATCCGACGAAATGCCAATTCCGCATTGGCGTAGAACACAGTTCCTTACGTTCCTTACGTTCCAACAACAAATCTCTCTGGAATGTTTTTTATATTGCGCCGAACCGAATATCACCAAAGTTACGGAGGAACTTTGCGTAACGTAACTTTTCATACTAAATGCGAGAAACAACACTTTCGTTTCGCTGAAATACTGAATATCCAAGTCTGAATATCGAAAGCGGACACACCATTACACGTCGCTAATGCGGTAGCTGCCGAGGGAAAGAGAACGCTCCCCCCTTCGTTTCCTTCTTTAATCTTACTATGCGCAATGGAATTGCATATTAATGCGCGTATGTGTGTAAGGGTGTGTGTGTGTGTGCATCTCGATAAATTCTCTCTATCGTGAGCTCGACTACCGCTTCCCTCTTTCTTCGCGCTTATCGTTCAGATGCTGATTATATAAATGCGATAACGTTTTTTGGAATGTCTCTTAATCAGCCACAAAAAGAAAACGTCAAATTGCAATAGCCTCGAGTGATGATGTGCTTATTATTCAACGATACCGTTATATAGACTGAGGCAATCACCTTTAGCTATTTTTCTTAGAAGCCATTAAGAGAAAGATTTGTCTAACAAAAGTTGCTATGCAAAAGATCACCCTGTCACGATAATTTTTTAAGGCCCGATTTCACGATTCGCGATTAACTCGATTTAATCGAAGTTTATCTTTTTCTAATCTAAAAATAAGAATCAGAGAGAGATAAACAGCAAGCTAAACCGAGATTAATCTTACATTTATGGAACCGAGCCCAAGTCATTTTTGCCAGCAGAAATTTGTGCTCTCTAAATTAAGTTAATTTAATTAATTTTAAAAATATCTAATTAATTTTAAAATTTCTTATCAAAGAAAAATGTTAAGATGACAATAGTTATTACCTCATTCTATACATCAAATCATCATATTGATAGAATATTGGTATCCATAGATGATAGAATAATAATATCCATTACTACATTAAATTAACCGTTAATCTGTGAATTTGTCGAGAGAAAATGGATTCTATTTATTCGACGATTTTGTCGTCAACGGTCGAAGCTGTAAAACATATACACTTTGTGTACTACAGAAAAGTATCTTCTCTCGGAGCAATATGCAATTTGAATATATACCACGTCGCGTCGCAATACCTCGCTCGTGATATATATATACATACATTTCTACACGCGACACGCATACCAAATATCATTACGTTATCAAATTAAAGATTCGCCCACGAATCACGTATTACGCTACGTTACATGAATTTCGCTGGATTGTATATGTGTTGTAATGGAATGTTGATTCCCAGACTTGTTAGTGTTACTGCTACTATTGAGACTCGTCCGCGGGAGGCAGTGCTTCGATAACGTGCAATTCGTTTTTGTCTTTTGCAAAATTCTTCCGGTCGACGATCAATAAGGTTTCGTAATCGCGATTGTATAATCGGAGGCGTAAAGAGATCGGGCTCCTAGGACTACGCTAGAAATATCGATAAATAGATAAAATATCGACGAACCCACTCGGTCCGGCTGGTTCTAACATGAGGGGGAGCTGCCTTAAATAAGCCAGTGCTATGACAAGAACTCCCTCTCAAGCTCCGAGATGCTCGGCTTCCTGTTCCGATTGAGGCGCCGGTTGGCCTGCAGCGGTACTGTAACGTCCTGGTTCTGGCCGTGAACCGGGATGTCCAGCAGCGTTTCCCTGTGGGCGTCGCGTGCCGGCACGCCGTCACGGTCGAACGTGACCGGCGAGAAGCGCACCCGGCTGATGGAGATCTGGCTGTCCTTGGCGGAGACGTAGCTCGAGTCCTCGGACGTGAGCGAGTCCGGCGGCGTCGGGTTCGTCGGCGTGCCCGAGCCGGAGTTGTTTTTGCTCACGCTCTTGCTCGGCGAGTTGTACGGATTGTAACTGGATCGCTTCAGGCTCGAGCGCAGCCGCGTGACCACCTCCAGATTGCTCGGCCGCTCGCCGGAGTTCGAGTTGGAGTCGTGGGAGTTCTGGCGGGTCAGCAACGGCGAGCCGACGTACTCGTGGTTCAGTATGCTCGCGCCGTACGTCGTCGCCAAGTTGGAAATAACGTTCGAGGGTCGCTGGTAATACGGTATCTGCGAGTACACGCCGTAGTCGTCCTCGTCCTCCAGCCGGAACGTCGGATTGACGTTGCTCTGGCTCGACGTGCTTGCATTGGAGACGTTCGACGAGGTGCGATGATGCGTGTAGGGCAGGAGCCTCGACACCGGCCTGGCCGGGCTGTTCACGCTGCTCGGATTGTCGTACGCGTGCGGGAACTCGGGACACTCGAGCATCCGATCGCTGTAAACAACGAAAGGCCTCTTACTAAAGTCGCAATCCGCTGCCACTTTGTCCATGTGATTTCGGTTTCTCCAAGCCGATTCCGAAATCGTATAGAGAATTTGATTTTAAAATTTGTCCTGAAAATCATGTTAATCACGACAAATTTTACGTGATATTCTGTTTTTTTTTTACTGTGCACTACAACAAATTTATTGTAGTATATATTTAAAAAAAAATAATGAAAATCACATAAAATTCGTTAAAATACTATGTTGTTCCACGATTAACATGATTTTCAGGACAAATTTTAAAGTCAAATTCTCTCCGTGTACAATCTACTTGAGCAAAGTTTATTCGTACACCATTAAAGCCTCTAATCGCTTCATCGATTTCGCGATTATACTGATACACATTTCACTAATACTCACTGATATTCCGTAGGTATGAAATACGTCGGCGGTTCGGGTGGCCGAAAGTACTCCGGCGGTACGACGGTGTACATCGGCGGCCCGTAATCCGGGAACGGGGCGACGTTACCCATGTATATCGTCGGCACCCTCTCCATCCGATCGGCGCGAGCGGTGTCGTACGCATCCTCGTTGCTAGTGCTGCTGCTGCTCTTCCTCCTCGGACTGGGTGTCGGGGCGTTGGAGCCCGTCGTACTGCTCGTGTAGTGCTGCGGGGAGTCCGTGAAGCGCAACGGCTTGTCCGGCATCGCCGCGGATGGAAGGCCGGGCGCTATGCCACCCATGTTACTCAGGAACGGCCTGCAACGACAATTGCGTAGATCTGCGTTGAGTGGAGTAGCTATCGCTCTGTGTCTAAGCTGATCCGATTGCGTTTCACTTAAAAAATTAGTTAAAAAAAAAAAAAAAAAAAAAATTTCTCCTCTCTAGATTACCTGTAATGATGTGCCCGTCCGTGATAGGTGTTGTGCGGATAGCCGCTGCTCGTGCTGAACTCGTAATCGGCGCCGAGGTAGGAGTTGCGATTCGATCCCGTGTCCGCTTGAAACCACCATCTCGGCGGGTCCTCGTCGCACTCGCCCAGCCGTGGATACAGGCGCGGATGTATCGGGGATATGTTTGACATTCGCACGTCGTAGCCGGTGGCCACGCCGGCCAGCATCGCCGCGATGTTGTACAGCACCAGCTCGATTATGCTTAGCTTTGGTTTTTTCGTTTCGCCGTTGTAGAGGGTGGGCATAGGCACGGGCATCGGCATGATGTACGGCCCGGTCAGCCCGGGCACAGGGTATTCCGACGTTATCCAGTCGGTCGACGGATCGGGCGGTAAGGCTGTATAATCTATAAAAGATATTCAGGTTGTTTTTTTTTTTTTTTTTTACTACGACAGGCGTAGCACTCGCGCGGTCCGCTCGCGAGAGTAATAGGAACGTTAAGAGGAATTTAAAAGGATAACTGATGAAATGAACGGTTTCATTTGTAAGCACGATATACGCTTCTCTGTCTCTCCGTCTTGAAATTTGTAAATGCGATCGGGAAATTGCTTCTTACCTTCCGCGCGATTAATTAAATCTTTAATTAACGTAATACATTAATTTTAACGCTTGGACTCGACGTTAGTAGTGCGACAGCATGCTTAGTTGTTTTTTAATTGTTTATTATTAATTATTAATTATTAATTATTATTACTCATGCGTGTATAAAGCAATTAAAAATGTAATAAAGTATTATCTTCACATTCGCAGTCTCTACTTGTCCGCCGCTGTGAAGAAACCCTATTAAAAGGTATCCAAATTACAACATACAAGGCATACACTAAAAATCGGCTAATCCAGATACATAATAATTAAATGCATGTACATCTTTTTAAGCGTTGAATTTAATTTCAACTGATACGAAATATTCTTAAGTACCTTTATAAAACTGCTGACATTGGACTTAGCCAATTTTTACAAATAGAAGCAAAGTTCAACGCATAAGATAAATATTTCTACTGATCTACCAATTCTTGCCGCAATGCATAGACTTCGTGCGATACATACTACGTTCAAAGTTGTTTAAAGAGATAAATCCAAAAGGCATTGTGCTCGCGTCTAAAACATTGGAGCACCCCAAACGCTATTTGGGAATAATCTGTAATTAATCGAACGGTAAATTACTGCAGAGATACTCTGTGGCTCGTTTCTTCTCTTTTTTTTTTTTATTTACGTTTCATTTTCTCATTTCACCCTTTCAACTCACCGACTCGAAAACAAAAACGACTAAGAACAAAATCACATAAAGCCGGATTAATCTTAGCGGAAGCATTTTTTTTAACCAGACGGTTAACGTTTGCGGCTTCTACTTCTCGCAACTGTCAAAAAATGGAACGTAACAAAATTAAATGATGTTTACTTCTTAGCGAGCCTAGGATCTGAGGAAGAGAAAGGAACCAAAAACCCAATCGGAGTTAACAGTTAGGATCCTACTGGAAGCATGCAAGGATTGTATATATATATTTTTTTCTTTTTTTTTACGCTCGGCCGTCTCCCGTTTACGTCACATATAGATAACCGATAACGAATATACAAAGTACGTTATACTTCATTATGCATAAGTAATGTAATCGTCTACAAAATTCCTACAGATATGCACGAACACCAACAAAAAGGACAAGAGATACATTATACCGATAATCTGAAATACAACGGTGCAAGTGTTCATCACAGACCGAGCGTAAAAATTCAGCAAAACGAAAAAACAAAATTCAACGTGTCCAACTGAAAAGGTTTTATTGAAAAAAATTTTCTATTTCTAAATACAAGTGTGTGCGTGTGTGGCTCCGTGTGTCGAATGTGATGTGTGCAAAAAAATCTTTGCTCTCGGAAACGTTGGAAGTTTGGCGTAACAAATAATACAGAAACGAACAATTCGCTGGAAATTGTGTATTTAACAATTAATAAATTTGCAATCGATTTAAATGCACATAAGACAACGAAATAAGAGGGGCTAACAAATATTAACTTCTCTGTCTTTCTCTCGCTCTCTCTCTCTTTCTTTCTTTCTCTCTCTCACTCTCTCACTCTCTCTCTCCCTTTTCATATATCTATACAATATATATGTGATGTAATTTTGATTTTGTTTCGTTCGATAAAATTATGACTATGCAGACATACAACCTTGACAACGCTCCAATGTAAGAACAGTACCGTTAAAGTTGAACTTTGCGGTAATGGACGAAGCTTGTGACTCTCTTTCGCGTAGTAGTGGGCTGTTAGATCTGCTTGTTAGAAATGTTATGTCTTCCAGATAAATATCAGAAAAGAACCAACACCAGAAAGACTGTGTATACATATACATATATAATATATATATATTTTTTAATATTCTTATTAGATTTTTAGCTTACTCGGACTACGAGTATCACATCGGCTTAAATTAGGATAAATAATTCGTAAATTATATAGCGCGTGGGGGAGGATAAAAAAAAAACAAGTCCGTGCCCTCTGCATAAACGTTTTTAAAGGGTCCGGTGCGTTCATCGCTTAAATATTCGAATTCCATCTTTCGAGGCAACTTTGGGGCCCTCGGAGTGTGCACCAGCTATTCGCGTTTCTCGTCGTAGAGCAGGCGAGAGGCGGGGGGCGGAGGGGTAGAATTAAACTTAAATTTCTAAATCTGGTCCCTTACTGAATCTAATCCAAACCACCTCGCAAGTCTGAATAAGTTCACGCTGCACAGGAGACCAAGTATCATTCCGATAAAATGATCTGGGAATATACACTATAAGGGACGCGCGAGACACGACGGCGAGGGGGGGAGGGGAGAAGGGGGGCAATGAGAGTATCGCTCAATCAGACGTCCACGAGAAGTCCGTACGGTTCATTCAGAAAGAAAATCTAATTGCGTTCGTCCGCAAATAAAATTGATACGAGACAATGAAAAGAGGCACTATATATCGATCGGTGTACACATGCATTATCACTATGTGATCAACCACTAAGCAATAGCTAATAAAACTACGGTGGATAAGGCTTCATTGCAAAATTCAGTTACGAAAGTAAAAGACATTGTCTACTTGAGATCCTTGCCTTAGCTTTACAATACAAACCATCGCTCGGTAAATAAAATTAAAAAAAATAAAAATAAAATAAAATAAAATAAAAAGAGGAAAGGCTAAAGTTCGTAGTAAAAGTCTAGATAGAAGGAAATGTGTGGAAATGGTAGCACATCGGTGAAACATGACATAACAACCGTTTGCGTGAAGAGAAAACTTACGGGTGTGGTAGATGCTTTCCTCAGAGAGGCCTGCGATAGAGAAAATAGAAAAACACACGATCAGTAACCAAGTATCATTCAAATGTATCATGTAAGGAGAAAAGTGCGGCGGAAAGGAGAGGCATGCCATCCGAAATGCGTTTCGAGCTGCAGGCTCTACTTGCGTTCTCGTCAAATACAGAGCATTCGTAATTCGGCCGCGCTTCCTTGAGAATCACAATGAATCACGAATCACACTACGCGCGCGTGTCCCCCCCAGAAAGAATACGGGAATACGGATCGAAATTTTGGAATTGAGAGAAACAGCGCGGGCACGCACGGAACGCCCTGTAATGCCGAAAAGTCGCGGGAGTACATCCGTTTCGTCGAAGCCACGCCACGCGCGCGCGACTACTTGTCGCCCTTCCACGGGAATTGTTCGCCAGCGAAATTCTTAGACGCGACGTCGATATCTTCGGAGGTCGAGCGACAGAGATCGGCAAGATCCGGGGGAGACGCGGGCAGACTTCTCTTTGGGCTATAATTGGCACGCGGGCTGTGGCGATCGTTTCCCTCTTGGAGGCAGCCTGCAGGCGACGTTTGCGCGACGCCGCCGTCGCCGTCGCAGCTGCGCAAGTATTCGTTACTTCTGGACTTGTGGTGCAAAAAGGAATTCATCTCGATGCCGTGGTCAAAACGGTACGCGGCGGCGACCGGTTTCGAGCCGGGCAACGCGTCCGGCTCGAACGCGATCGGCGATCTTTTGTGCCTGGAGCCCGCCGCCGTCTCGAGGTACGGTCCCAACGAGCTCTTCGACCTCGAGCTGTCGTTCGAGTGCTCCGAGTCGAAATTGCACAATTCCGACTCGAAGCTCTCCAAGTCGATCCCCTCGCGGCTCTCGAAGTCGATCCCCTCGCGCGAGTTCGCCGCGAGATACCTGGGCACCGGGACACCGACGTTGCAGCCCGGCGGCGGCTGCTCGCCCGAATCGCGACGGCTCAGCTGCGGTATGGATATGACGTTCTCCAGGACGCTGTACTCCACTTTACCCGCGGCGGGCTTGTCGTCGAGAGCGTCCCGGCTGCCCCACGTCCTCATCTTGTTCAACACCCGCAGCGGGCTCTTGGATAGGCGCGACTTGTGCTGGGACTGCTGGGTTTTGCCGCCGATCGAATTCTCGGGGCTCGACTCCAGACCGTCGTAGTCGTTAATTTTGATGGTTACCGAGTTCTTTCTCTCGCCGCTGCGCGGCGAGTTCAGGGAGCTCTTACGCGAGCCGGACGGCGACCGGAAGAAGTCGGCGAGGGACGCCAGCCGCGACTCCGAGCTGTCCCTGCGCTTCGACTCCTTCGACTTACTCCTGTCGCGCTTCTTACTCTTGCACCGCTTCGCGGTGCCCACCAGAGTGGACGCCACGTTCTGCACGAAATTCGTGGAGTACGACGGCTCCCACTCGGGCGGCTTTTGGCACTTGGGCGACGTGGCTTTCGAGACTGTGCCCGGCGTGGGGATGGCCGCGCGTTGACCCACCGCCTTCGCGGTATAATCGTCGCTGATTATCGAGGGCTCCTCCGAGAAATGGGCCTTAAGATTGTTCGGGGGATTTTTGTTATGATGTTCTACGGACTCGTATATATCGTTGTCCATGACAAAGTCCTCGCCTATGTCGCAGGGCGCGCAGTACGCGCCCAGCACGTAGCTGTCGAGCGAGCTTTGCGGCATATCGTTATAGCTACTACATCCTGGCTGATTGTCTATCAGGTTATTGGCCGAGGAGTACAATTTTCTGGTGGTAGGGTTACCTATTTCCTGCAGAAGCGGGGAGCGGTGCGCGCTCGCCAACAGGGCTGTACGCAGAGGTGTCTTTTCGAGATCTGGCGCGGAACGGGACCAGCGTTTGCCGCCTGGGGAGGCGGGGTTCGGCGGCTGGGTGATAATAGCCCCGCGCTCACGTTGATGTAGCGTCGACGGTCCCCAAGTCTTACCCTTAACTCCGTCCGCCGGTACTAAACGGGGAAAGAAAAAGAAACAAAGTGCTACTCACTACGATAACTAACTACTTCTTCATCTCCTTCCGCTTATTCGGCGCGGAGGATAAAGCTTCATTACGGATATACTCTCTTCGTAAAGCGACTTGTCAAACGGTATAACTGTGCACGCTAATTTCAGCAATTGATAAGTATGTAACTATGATAATAATACATTAGCTCAAAATAATCGTGATTTTTGCAAAAATAAAAAAATAAAATGGAAGAGTATCCATAAAAAAAATAAATAAAAATAAAAATAAAACAATGATTGTGCACACCATGCCGAAAAAAAGTATATATCGACACGAATAAAAGTACAAAGTGTCTACCACGAACAAACAGTGTTACACTCAAATTGTCCGATTACAATCCAACGTTTGACTCGCTCGTAAAGTCACTCATATTGCACAATACATCGTCATAATCACGGTACTACTTGAAGCGGTATGTCAAAAGTAAGGGGGAGCTACTCACATGCGATCGCTCTGAGCCTCGGAATGCTGGGTGAGCCTGGTGGGCTATTCGGCCTCGACGGATTCCTCACTTTGCCTCGATCTAAGGCCGTATCCTGAACGGTGATCGTGTGACGAAAATCTAAACAGTACGTCCCTCGAAATTAATACACGGTACGCCATTTCCGATGTATGTTTCACGCGGAGAATATAATGTTGTTACGTGTTCGATAAAATATATTTGTAAGAAACCCGTCGATTGTAAGCGCATGACAAACGTGTAGGAAAGATAAATAGATGATCTCTTACCCGAAGGAGCACTAATGTTGCTCCCAGGTTCCTTCTTATTCAACTTTAATCGCGACTTCTTAAATTTCCCACGTCTCTTGTTCGGCGTAGGCGTGTTTTGCTGTTGAATGATCATCACGGTGAGCTCCCTCTCCAAGATAGCTATCTCGCGCGCGGCCAATTCCTGTTCCCGCTGCCTCAAATTTTCCTCGTGCTGTCTCTGTTGCACCTGTGCCTTCGTCAGTTCCTCCTCTCTACAGCGCAGCTCCTTGTGAGCAAGAGAAAGTATGTCAAAAAACTTAATCTTATTCAAAACAGCTAATTTAAGTCTTTCATCAAATTTAGGGTAATCTACTTTTAATTACTAGAAAGTCGAAAAAAAAAGAAAAATATAATTCTTTTGTTTAACAATGATATCTGAAACAGTTCTTTTGTTTTCTTACCTCTTCTAAAGAACGGCATGCCTTTGCAAAGCATTCAAAATAACGATTGGAAATGTTATTCATTATGCATATTTATATATACACGTATATATATATATATATAATTTATATATAAAATTCAAAGATTTACACAATTATGACCGTTTATATATGGAAATGGCACGTTAAACGATTTAATATACAAATGTATAAATAATTAGCGTGTAATACTAAACGGCACGTGTACCTTTTCCTTCATGCGCAATCCATGCAGAACTTGTTCGATCTCCTGCCGCCAATCCTCCTGCATCGTGTGAAAGGATTCGTGTGGCGTTGCCGCGAATGCACTGCGCACTTCGTCCAAAGCGAGTAAAATTTCCGTGAATCCCGGTCGAGTATGACTATCCGATGCCCAGCACGCTGTATAAATGATCACTTTCAGCATTGCATTCCTCGAAAACGCGCGTACGATATTTCAGAAAGAATAAAAGTATATAACTATGATAATACATTAGCTCAAAATAATTGTGATTTTTGCAAAAATAGAAGATAAAATGGAAGAGTATTCGTAAAAAATATATTTAAAAAAAACAATGTGCACACCATGCCGAAAAAAAGTACATATCGACACGAATAAAAATATGAAGTGTCTACCACGAACATCTTGATCTTATTTATGTTACGAATCTTTTTACCTATCATGAGAGCACTCCATGGTTGAGGACAGGTAGATGGGATAGGTAGAGTCAACTTATTGACGGCAACACCGTACGCTACGGCCAGAGCATCGATGCCCTTGTACGGCGTTTCCCCGGTCAGAAGTTCCCACAGTAGCACGCCATAGCTATCAATAAACATTTCAGAAACTTTAGCGGAAAGCAAGCGCAATTCAAAGAAAAAAAAACGATCAGAAGAAATAGATTTTCTTTAAATGATAACTGCAATCTTTTCAATAATAAGTCTGGCAATCGGAACTGACCTCCATACGTCACTGGCTTTGCTGAAAGTACTCTTTTTAATAACTTCCGGCGCCATCCAGGCGTACGTGCCCGCCGCAGACATACGAGTCGTTTTGTAGACCTCCCTCGCCAAACCGAAGTCCGTGATCTTCAGAGTTTTGTACTGGAAGTCGTCATTTTCAATTGGCTCGCTCAGTAACACTGTTCATGTAAAAACAAAATTATTTACAATAAAAATAATACAGATTTCGGTAATTTTATCTCAATACCAAATATAATTGTCATCAGTATATTAAAATATATCTTACCATTAGAACTTTTCAGATCCCTGTGAATAAGACTTATGGGTGCCTTGTTGTGAAGATAATCCATCCCTCTCGCAATCTGTATCGCCCAATCGACTAACACATCGGGTCTGATTTTCCTGCCGCTGAGAACTCTGTTAAGACTGCCGCCACGAGCATATTCCATCACAAGACACGTATTGGGCATCTTCAAACACACTCCCTCCAATTGCACAATATTTTCGTGTTTCAACAACCAGAACAGTTTTGCTTCCTGCCGTACGTTTTCTAATGTTGCACTAGGTTCCTCGCCCGCATCCTGGCGCGCAGCTTTCACAGCTACCTCCCGTTTTTTCCAAATGCCCCTGGAAACGGTAAATAAATTTATATGAGGAGAAATTTATATATGTATGTATCTTGAAATTATTTGTGACGCTTTAAAATCAATTATATTGAAATTCTTTCTAGGAAACATTTTTAAGACATAATGATGGCATTTTAGGAGCACAATTTTACTTCAGGTTTGCACATATACCTGTATACTTTTCCAAATCCTCCGACTCCTATAACTTCTTCCAGTTGCAACTCCTCAAAGTCGATCTCGATCGGCTGGACTTTATCGATCACCGACGAAACTCGGTCGATGCTCTCTGCTTCCGCGACGAAGTTTGCCGGGAAAATTCCCACTTTTCCACGAATTTTCCCAGTCCACCATCCCTCGTCGCCTGAGATTTTGGCGTCCTTCGACAAAACCTGTTGCAGGATATCATAATAATAGTAATATATCATAATTTATCACGGGGATATATTTATGCTACTACAATTTTATAATTTTATAATTTTCATACTTATATTAATTTAATTTAAATTTAAATTTAATTAAAATTATTACGTGCTTGAAAAATAAAAAAATACAAAAATAATCTACAAAATGCAAAATTACTGTGATATCTGAAAGTAAATCACCTCAACAGTTTCCCCTCTCTGCAGAGATAATTCATCTTCACCCTGAGCGACGTAATCGAAGAGGGCCGTGAAGATGGTGATGCTGTTGTCCTGCCGCGACTGAGAAGAGGAATGTGTGCCGTGGGATGGACTAGTCTGTTGAGAGATAGTTCTCGCAGTTCCGCCGCTATGAGTGTCAGAAACGCTGCTATCCGACATATTGTTGCTAGACGTACGTCCATATATGGACCCGTAACTGCAAGAGGAAATTGTCACGAGTGCATGAGGACGTTACCAAAGATATGGACGAGAGCATTGACTTTTACATAACGCATAAGACACAAGGCAAATAATTAATCAATCAGAGTTCTGTGTTTCATATTTTTATTGATTGATTCTTTTATACCTCATGTCTTTATGCGGTGTCTACAATGAGACTTAATATTTTAAAAAATTGACCAATCACAATCGATTATTTTTCCCACGTGAGATGAATAACCGATTACAATTATGATTGGTCAACTTTCTTAAATTTCAAGTCTGTATTATGCAATACAAAAGTATACAAGAGTCAGTGCTGGGGTCTCCGAAAGACCTATCCCTTCTTACCTAGTGGTATGACTGTTGGTTCTGCTGTTGTACTGATACCGTGGCGATGAATTGACCGTGTTGGGACTGTGAGGATGTGAGGAGCCATTCTCTGAGTAGAGTAGGAAACGCTCGCTCCGATGACGAGCATCCGGTTGTCCGTGGTCCATCAAGGTAGACAAGCCTCTCGCCGATAGCCCGGCTGGCGGCATATGGCTCAGCACTCTTCTTACTCCACTCTTCTGTAGCGTATATCACACCCGTGTCCCCTCTCCGCGTGCACGACGATATCTCGCTACTTTGTTCACGCAACGAGAGGTGGTAAAGGCGCCAGGATGATATTCACCTTGTTTCGCTTACTATTCTGTGTCTAATGTTTACCTTGCTGTCTCCCGACGGTGGGGATACATCGGGGATCATACGCTATGTATACTATCCGTCGTGTTATTCCGATGGACGCATCCTCGACGGCGGCACGCGTTCCCGCGCCACCGGAACACCGTCGGCCACGCCGGCGCTCGGGATCGGTCGCGGGTCTCGCTACGGCGACCGCGAAATCGAACAACGCGTCGACCACGTCGGTGCCACCGCGCCGCTTTCCATCGGAGATCGCGGGGAGGAACGTGCGAGCGTGTCTCGCGACGGCGGCCGCGGGGCCGAGGGCGATTAAAATCTGATCTCCCCGAGCGTCTCGCGTCTCTACCACCCCGTGTACAAAAACAATCTCATCACGGGGGGGACCGGCATTCCGAGGCGCGTGTCCGTGTGTGCAGCGCAACGGCGGCAGCGGCGGCGGCGGTGGCGGCGCACGGGGCCCCGCTCGCCCTACCTGGGGCACGCACGGCGGGCCCACGGGAGCGGTGAACTCGAGGCCGCGGCGACGAGGAATCCCGCGATCATGCACGGCGACGGAACTCGGGATTTCAGCGGGAACGCGCTGGATCCCGCGCTGGTCAGGGTGTGTATACCCACAAGCGCCCACTCTGTGTGTTGACGGGGGCCCCTGGTGTGTGTGTCTCTCTCTCTCTCTCTCTTCTCGCTCTGCCCGCGATTAACCGCGCCTACGACTAGCGGCCCCCGAGACCCGGGTGACGGCGGGGGTTCAAGCGGACGCCCTCGCCGGCCCCGAGGACACGACGCACCGCGTCAGACCGGAGTCCGCGCGACGATGCCGCATTTAACAATAGAAAAACGGAACAGCACTCACAGCAATAACCTCGTAGACGCCATGTTTCGTACGACGGCCCCCGCCATCGACGTGCGACGATCCCGTAGACGGCCGCCACGCCGATTGAATCTCGGCGGCCTCGGCAGCGCCATCTGTCGGCCCGCCCCCAAGTCACGTGGACCGTCCGAACTTGGCGGGAAAGTCCGAACGACGAATTTTCGATTACAATTGCGCGCGTACAGAGGTGAAATTCATATACAAATATAAATGACGTGTTTCAATGTCAATTTTCCATTTGTTTCCGGAATACTTCGAATACTTCGAATTTCAAACAATATATTTTATTAACAATTATTTGTTCCTGCAGCTTTAGCTGAAAGCTAGAATAAATTTTAGATATTTACAGAGGTATTTCGACAATGTCATGTCCAGATTACGTAATCGGGTGGATTAAGTAACCTCGCGATCGGCTTCGCTTCTGCATATTATAGAGATACGCCTGCCCTTCGGTACGTGTCGTCCCTCAAAGTACGATTTGTCGGACTTGAGGATCTCGTGATTGTACTTGTACCTCGCGACGCCGCTAAAAATGCACGGATTTATGAAATCATCGAATGAAAGGAGAGCCATAAAAAAGACAATTACGACTAAATCCAACCTCATGATGTACAACGATCGCCTTGGCAGCAGAAAACACGCGACACGTTCCTTTTCGTGTCCCTCCATTGCCAATCTCATTACACTGTCGCTCAGCAAGCTCAATCCTGCAATGATGCCGCCGCAAAACTGTAAAATATTTCGAAGAAATCGTATTAGAATTATGTAAAATAGCGTGTTAAAAAGAGCGACTTTAATAGAATTAATTTGATTGACAATTAATTCAACTGGCATGCAGAAATCGCTTGAATTTAGCTTCCCTAATATTTTCTTCTAACAGCAAAAATTTGATAATTTCTATCCAAATTAATGAAATAAGTACACTATAAAGAACGAAGCAAGTACAGGTATTACTTGACAAATTAATTGCTGAGCAAGTCAATTGCTATTGCATATCAATTCCTATTTGACATCAAATAGGAATTCATCCTGAAACTAAAGACCGCGTTTATGCTCTTGAAGATAAAAATAACACATACCCTGACACTGTCAATATGCGGCTTTATCCAACCCTCGGGAGCCAAATCTAATATGTGCACGAGCGAGAGGTGTATCGTCTTGGGCGGGAATGCCACCGTACGGACTCTGTCGAGAATCCGCGAGCTGTCCTCGCTCCACTTCCTCCATTCGGTCTCCCTGTAGCCGTGTATCACCTGCAAGGATCCAAAAATATTGACCAATTCAGGACATAAGCAAGATCCAAAAAAAACACAGGAATACTCGACATTTTACCGACATTGTCCCAGTGCGAGTACTCGTAGCGCAGTCGTTTCATGTAGGGGTCGACCTCCTGCATCAGGCTGTCCTCCTCGTTCTCGCTGATAAAATTCGGCAGGACTCTCATGGTGTCGCGCAGCTCCGCTCTCCAATCATCCCTACTCGCGTCATCACGCGACTCCGTCGTGTCCGAGTTGGAATTGGCGATATGCTTGGAGGTGGAGTAATAAAACGCTCTGTTTATATTGCGAAACAGGGAACCGACGGTCATCGCCATTTCCTCCTAAATCCGAGGAACCTTTCGCAATACTTGAGACAGGACACGCAAACTTGAGACTGTTAGACTTCTAACAGTTTGTTCCACTTCTCATATTTGCATTTATATTACAAAGTCACATATATTTCTCAGGCACACAGACTGCAAATATAAATTTAAAAACTTCAATTCTTTTACAAATTGAAATAAAGTGAATATATTACAATAAAAACTTCAATTCTATACAATGGAAATAAAAGTGAAAATATATGATATTTTTTAAATTTGATATATTTTTTTGTTTGACTGAATTAAAGGAAATAAAAACAGCACAAACAGTCCCAGCAGTAAATCAAACTTTTCACTTTGAATCTCATTGTAACATTAATTACATATTAAATACAATTTAAGAAGTAAAGCTTCTATTTAGTAAAATATGGTTTCATTTATTTTGCGGTAAATCAGAATTAATATGTCAATTATGTTTTTATACACTGCAAAATATTTGGCATTCCTTGAAACCTTGAGGTTATGTCACTCGCTAAATTAGAATAATGAGCGCATACGTGTGCTAATAAATCAATTGTCTCTTTTAACCGCCTCGGCTTTTATTGGCGAAGTTAATACACGTATAAACTCACCAGCAAGTGCACGTAATTACTGATCTCATTACCGTAACAATACTGGCGAGCAAACGCCAAAGAGAAATTTTGCCACAAGCATAGCGAAGTATAGGTTATACTTTTAATCTATCCATATGTTATCATTGTTATCATATATATATTATATACAGCTAAATCAAAAGAATCGAATATAAATAGACATTATATCTCTTATCTCGCCGAAATGAGAGATTGTATGATTTTTACACTCAAGTTGGAATAAATTATCTTTTTCAAGTTAAATAAATCAAGATTTTTCAATGTAAAAAAAAAATAAAAGGAAACGGCATGAAGGGAACTGTTATACGTAGTGAACCTGATAATTCAACTATTCAAGGCTGCGAGATATCGAGAGAAAAAAAAACGAAGAATCAAATGAATGATGTTTATTAAAACCAATATCAATTTCACCGCGCAGCGGTAAATATCTGAGGGCGATCTCAGGAATTGTCCGCGAGAGCCTCTCGGCTCTCACCCGGCCTGCAAAATAATCTTCCTGACGATCGAGATATTTAATGCTGCGTCGTTTACATGAGTTATATGAACATTATTTTCGCGACTATCCCCGCCCCGATTTTACAATATATCGCCCGTTCCTGCGCGCGTTTAGCAACGCACATGCGTTAACTTCTCTAGGCTGATTGTGAGCGATGTAAACAATTTTTTATCAACAGCCGAAAGATGTGTAACACCATTTACAAATGGAGAAACGCACAGTTGAAACAAAATACAAAAGATACTTTCTCCCTCCCTCTCTTTCTCTTTTCTGCAGTAAAATGTACAATCAATTATATAAACTATAAGCAAAAATTGTAGAGACGGATAATTTATAATCAACCTTTATTTAGGAATATACTCTTTTCAAAACCAACTTCTAATCGATCTTTCAATAAAAGTACGTAGTCTATGTGTGTGAGTGTTTTTTGTGTGTGTATGCATTATGAATATATAAGCTGTGTTATATAAAACTTCCACAATATAATTACACGATTTTAGTCTGCGGTGACGCAGCTATATAAAGATGGGAAAGAGTTCCTGCCTTTTTTTTTTATATAACAGATTAAGATGCGTTACAACTCAAAGACGTTAAATGTAGCTCTAATCCTTCGCTGTCCCGATGTTAATGTGTGTGTATGCACAATCAATAAGTTAGAATCGCGCGTACATCGCGCAACTACCCTTCCTCTTTTTTTTTTTTTTTTTAGCTAAAATCGTTACTGACAACATCAAAATTGAAGATCTGTCCGAACGACGTGCGCGGATAAAAATCCGACGAAAATCAACAGTGAGAACGTCTATTCCGCGCGTGAATGCGACACCCAACCGCGCGGTTGTCGGAAAGTGTTCGTATTTTCTTCCTTAAGCATTTCCGCCGATAATATTATGCTAGCTTTCACTTCTATTTTTTTCCCCCTTGTTTCTCATCCTGTCACGTGTGATATCCATGAATCATAAGATTAAACCGTTGTACATTTTGTTTACAATTCAATATGCAGACAATACAAATATAAAGTTTCTGTATAAATTCTGCAAATCAATATTTCTTCTGCGTGTATTTAGGCGACTAGAATGTGTGAATGTGTGAAAAGTCGCTACATAAAATCGTTAAACTCGTCATATACATAATCACCGTATTCGCTCAACAGGGTGTTGTCACCCTCGATTTTGAGCTTGGCCTTTCCCTTCCCCTTGCTCTTTTTCGCCTTGTCGCCCTTCTCCATCTTCTGCTTCTCGATAAGTAAGTTATCGACTATATTTTTCACTTTTTTCAAGTAATGGGACGATACTGGAACACAAAGAGACATTTCCAAATAATAATCTCGAGTTATTGACGTAAAGTGACATCGTTGTGTCAAAATATCGATCGACGGATATATAGATACTAACAATTAAGAGCGATGGATTTTATAAGTTCTTCTGCAAAGGGTGGGAACTCCGCGTGTTTGTTAAATTGATTAATTTTTTGCGATAGCGCCGCACCAAATTGCTCGAATTCCTCTTTCGTATCGGGTACCATAGCATCGAGCGATTCGTTTGACGATTCTGATCGTTCTGGCACACCTGCAACATAAAATTGTCATGTAACAACACGCGTACACACACAATGCTAAGAGTGCTTCATCAAATAATATAAGTAATATCTTTTAAGACATCGAGTCAGTTTAAATCACGTTAGATTTATTAAGCGTATCTTGTGAAAAATCTGATAAGTCATGTAATAATAATAAAGTTTATGAAACTGTAGAAAAAAAATGCTTGCTTTTGTTTAATTGTAATATTACATTTTTTGAGATGTAAAAATTTTATGTATGACATTATAATTGACAAATTTTGCATGTTCTATTGCATGATTACAATATACGCATCAAAAGAATCGATCAGGAACGGTACAGGAGACAGATAACAGATGAGAGACAAGGTTACAAAGACTGATGCAAACACAACGAATTGCATAGAATAGCAACTTTTATTAAAATACAACAACATCAGTAATAAATTTAAATGTAGAGTTTGTAATAAGTTTTAAATGCTTGTATATATATTCTCTTTCTGTCTGTCTGCCCCTGTTTGATGCCAGTTCTTATCGTAAATCAATTATATAAATCTAGCGTGGCTATAATAATTACAATTACATGTAAAGCTATTATGCCACAGTATCTTAAATTAATGTTAATAAAAAATATCAAGAAAGCCATATGTACATGTTCCATGTGTACGTGATGTACGTGTGTATGTGTATTGTATTTAGTTTTTTTCTTTTTTTTTCTTTTTTTTAATAGATTTTTCTGCTTGTATAATACTGTACGATTTTAATTTAACTTATAACAAATGATCTTGTGTTATCGGCACAATTTAAATAAATTAGTTAAACATTAATGTTTCTTTTCAATTCGTCAAACGTCACACTTATATAAAAGCAATAGGTGTTATCATTGTCACAAAGCAAAAATGCTTATACGTTGTTCCATGCGTATTTAAAAAGTATAATTTTTCAGTCGAGTAAAACATTATAATGACAATGTGCGCCTACGAAACACTTTAGTAAAAGTGATAAAAAGATGAGAATATATATTATCGAAGAATTCTCCATCTTTTTGCAAATGAAGCGTCTGATGCCTAATGTAACTCCAAAAAGAAAGACAAAAAAAAAGAGATCTCCATTTCAGACAACAGATAAAAATTACGTTAGCATTAAAAGTTATCGATTCACCGTATAAAACAGTCAGATCACTCATTAAAAATAAAAAGTCATTTCTTATCTCTTTTATGTGTTTTACGATCACTAAAGTCTACTAGAGTCGACAAACCGAAAGTTTCCATCGCCAATCGTAGGTCCGCCTCCTCTTGCAACCTCTGACGCCTCAACAATTCGGTTCGCCTTTCTTCCGGTGTAAGGGCTTCCTCCTTTTCTTTCGCTTTCTGCTCAGCCTCCTCCCTTGCCTTCTTCTGAATTTTTACATATATAAATATGAGAAAAACTGTACAAAATAGAGATGGCGTTAAACAGCTTAAGTCGAAACGAACCTCGCGTTCCTCGATTCTTTCAGCCAGGGCTTTTTTAGGTTTCGCCTTCGCCTTTGGAGCTTCCGCTGGTTTCTCTACATCCTTCTTCTCCTCCTCCACATCTTCCCAGCTGTCCTGTTAGGTTATTTAATATGTATAAATAAGTAGAGCGGGATTTCGTTAAACATTACAAATACAGAAAATGGCGTTGCGCCATTTTCGTGTAATAAAATTTGGCTATTTAATGTATCTTTTAACCTATGCATAAATATCTTACACCGTGTAACAGTTGATAAAGATCTGATAGACATATGATAACGATTGAGACAAATTCAAGTAAAATTAACAACCGATGGCAAGGAGAAACTGTCATTCATAAATTATTGAATTTCATACAAAATGATCGAATATGCCTCGCGCAAAAATTTAACAATAGTAAATACATTGAAATATATGCCAATAATGACTGCAAAACGAAGGAATTACTCCGTATAAAAATTTTCAAATACGTTAGTTATTTATTTTTATATACAATCGACTTTACCAAACACAAGAAATATGCAAAGCAAGAGGCATACAAGTATTTCTATTGGATATATTAAGCAAGTGAATATATAAGAAGAACAGTTTGAACAAACCCATGAGTAATTTCTTTTTGGTTTTTTATACCTTTATCTCCCGTGAGTCATACCATGCATTCGCCCTTCTTTCGCGCGACCGCGTGCAATCGCAGGGCGGCCCCCGGTTCCGCGTCGAAGACGCGAGAGAAGCCTTTTTCAATCGACACACGACACGAGAGAGAGAGAGAAAGAGAGGCGGGCAGGTGTGGGTCAGACACATGTGGCTCGTTACAGGTTATGTACGCGGAACCGAACCGCACGCGGAATCGCACGCGGGGGGCGGCGGGCGCGCGACGGGAGAATCGCATTTACCTTGACTTCCTCCTCCTCGTCCTCGCCCTCCCACTTGTTCGATCTCATCGCGAGGTCGAATTTCCCCTCGACGTTGTCCACATCTGCAAGCACAGCGCAGCAAAAGGAGTGGAGGTTAAAAAGTCAGTCTCACTCGCCCCTCGCGGGTGGCGGAGGCGAATCTCGCCCGTCCCCGAGCATATTTCCGCGGTCGAGGAACGGCGATCAGCGCGTCCCGCACGCCCGCGCGCTTACGTACCCCATTCCTCGTCCATGGCTGCCGGTGGATTATTCGCCGTGCGTCGTGCCTGCGGGTGTACGGTGAGCCTGCCGCGCGAACAACGTGGTGACAACGAGCACAACCGGAATCGAGCGGGCCATACTGCTGAGGCGGGCACGAAGGAAGCAGCGTGCCAGCGTGATCCGATCGCTCGCGCGAGGCGGCGCCTGCTGCGCATGCGCGGCGACCGATCGAGAGGGATCCACGCGATCTCTCTATCCGCCCGCACGGCATATGAAATTTATTTATTGTAAGTCTGCATTTTTTTGAAACCTATTCCAATTAAATATTTCGAAATATTTCGTAAACATTTGCAAAACATTTTCAATTGTTACATAAAAATATTTTACAAAAATATTCTAGAAATCTTGTACAAATGTAAAAAATATATATATTTAAATATTTCGAAATATTTAATTGAAATATTTCCAAAATATTTCCAAAATATATTTATCGATGCAAGATTTGAAATATATATTTGAAAATATTTCACGAACTATTTCTGAAATATAAATATGTCTAGCAGATATCAGGTGTTTTCGAGAAATATCTCTTGAAATATTTCTGTTGAAACATTTTTTCATCGCGTTGTCCGTTTCGATCATTCTATTAATTTATTTATCTGCATACGCTCGATGGAGCGCATTTAAAAATTCCACGAAAACATCGAGATATTTGTGAGGCTAATCGATTCTCGATATCGAGGACACCGCTCGAGATTCGATATATCTACTACTCGTTCAGTATCACTACAGTCCGCGTCTACCTTTCTACGACTTACTTCGCGTCAAATTAGCCGAGTGGGTTGATATTTTGCATCCGGGAGACTTAGTTAATTGTGTGGATTTAACACAACGCGATTGGGACGCGAATCGCGCGGAGGACCAAGGCTAAGAGCGAGCGACGCGTGTTATGGTTCGACGATCACCGCCTTTGCCTCGCTGAAAAAAAAAACGTTATGGATTTACCGACTCCGACTAACCTCAACCACAGCGGACTCGCGCACAGTACAGACGGCTTCCTGAGTATTCCCCTCGGATCGTCAGCTCTGGATGCTTTATCGACGAAAAGGAGAAGGTAGGAGGGTGTCAAGTAGTTCGTTAACCCGGGAGAGGTTAGGCGCGTTGTAAACGGAGCACTTCTGTCGCTGACAAGGTTTGGTTTTTCTTTATCGCTGAACTGCGTTATTTTCTTCTCGCTTTTGCCAAATTTCAAACGTATATTCATTTCGCTTTAAATACAGAGAGTTTGTATTAACAGTGTTCAATTATAAAAAAAAACATTTAACGATGTTTCAAGACACAAAGATCCGTAAAATCCGTAGCTTTTCTTACGATTGATTAATAACCTTTCGATTGATCTGTTTCCACTTATTATTGTCTTTTTTTCTCTGCCCCCGAAGTTCCTCCCGCACAATAAAACGCAAGAAGTTTGACGATGAGGTGGTGGAGACGACGTTCAACCTGCAACCGCCCGCGACGAGCGCGAAGTCGACGTCGAAATCGCGAACGATTTCCGTGACCGCCGGGCCGATGGACGTCCTGCCGACGCAGACGCTGCCTACGCCGATACCGATCCCGACCACCCTGGCGCAGTCGGACAGATGCAATCGTCGACCCAGCAGGCCGAGCGGCTCGAATCCCGGACGAAAGAATAAGAAGAGTAAGAATCACTCCCACTCGATCAACGCGACCAAAGACCTCGGACGATGGAAACCCGCTGACGACTTGGCGCTGATCACTGGCGTGCAGCAGACGAATGATTTGAGAATGGTACCCCGGTTCATCCTTTTTCTTTTCTTTTTGCTTCTAATTCTTTTTCCTTCGGCATCAATTGAAAAGAGTATAATACATTTATAATAATTCTTATCGTTCGTTTAAGGTCCATCGAGGTACAAAGTTTTCCTGTCGCTTCACGCTGCAGGAAATACAGCAGAGGTGGTATGCGTTGTTGTACGACAGCGCGGTGTCGCGTGTAGCCGTGCAAGCTATGCGTAATTTGCATCCCGAGCTAATAGCCAGTATTCAAGCGAGAACCTTGTACAGTAAAGCTGAGGAGGATCTCTTAGGGACCATTAAATCGGTGAGCATCAACGGATTCCAAATGACAAGTGTTTTTGTAGAAAGGCTGAATATAATCTATTTTGTCGCCAAGTTAGCCTTTTTTACATAAACTGCATTATTACAAGTAGTCATTTAAATTCAGTTATATAATCTCTTTTACTTTTTAGACCTCTCAACCGACTCTGGAAGTGTTTCAAGAATTGCTCGAGGCAAACGCGCATACGTTTTATCCAGCTAGGACCGCGAAAGCGTTGCACAGTCACTGGCAGCTGATGAAACAGTATCACCTGTTACCGGATCAGACGGTGCAGAGTTTACCGCGAGGTGAACACGTATTGAGCTTTTCGGACGCCGAGGATATGATCAACGATACCGAACTGATGGAGCCGAAGGACGAATTAGTGGACGCTGAATTGTCAACGGCGGACAGGAAGAACAAGAGGGAGATTAAAGTATTGGAAAACGAGCTCAGCAGATGGCAGGTGCTTGTCGACAGTGTCACAGGTGTCAATCCCCCGGAGTTTGATAATCAAACCTTAGCCATTCTAAGGGGACGGCTCGTCCGATATCTCATGCGATCTAGAGAGGTAAGAAGCGGGCACGGTTATTTGTTATTAATTATTCACGCGCAACAGTTTTATTTTTGTCTTATTTTCAATAAGACAAAATTCAATAAGACAAAAACACTTTGATATCAACTGTCTTATTTTAAAAGATTTATATATCATATTCTTTTGTTATCTCTGTTCAGATAAGCGTGGGACGTTCCACAAAGGATCACACTGTCGACGTGGATCTCGGTTTGGAAGGTCCAGCGTGGAAGGTTTCGCGTCGACAAGGTACCATCCGTTTAAGGAATAACGGAGACTTCTTTCTGTCGTCCGAGGGAAAACGGCCGATCTTTGTGGACAGCAGACCAATTTTGGCTGGCAATAAGATGAAACTGAATAACAATAGTGTAATCGAGGTAATTATTACATAAATTATTATATAATCATAATTACTGAGTAAAGTACAACAGAATTAAAAATTTGTATAGTTTAAATAGTGTTATTTTTATTTAAAAAGTGATTTTTAATCGCGCTTTCTGCTTTTTTTTACAGATTGCAGGACTGAGGTTCATATTTTTAATAAACCAAGAACTCATCTCTGTGATACGACAAGAAGCTGTCAAATTGAATTTAAACCCTTGAGAAACATCAGAGAGGATGAACAATATCGAGGGTCGTTGTTTATAGGAAACTAGGAAAATGCTTTCTCTTACAAGTAGTCTACATTTTTACATTTGAGAATCGTCAATACACACTTTGCAGTGACAAGATATTCAATCACGCGTTAATGACATTTATAATTTACTCTTCTATGATTAATCCTTAAAGCATCTTTATTTATGAAAAAAAATTATTCCTTTTAAATTAGACTTTCAACAACCAAGTATAGTAACCAAGTATAATTTAGGCATACGCGTATGTATATATTCTCTTTGAATAGGTAATAGTCTCCTATTTTTTATGCGAATAATTTTCAGAGCCTGAAATCCTCACTCATATTTTTAGTGACAATGAATTGAAAAGGTAACAGTAAGGGCTACAGATATCTTTTGTCTCAAATACAAGCAATAATAGACATTGTACATAAACTTTTAATATAAATTATAAATTATTATACAGCCGTACATGTATCTCTGTAATAAATTGAATTTGTACAAAACCAGATATTTTTCCACACGTTAGTAAACATGAGAAAACGTTCGGATATATTATTTTATACGCGCTTTATAGAACGTTATAAAAAAAACTCGCAAAAAAAAAAAAAACACGTTACGTTCGTGCTGCAACGATTCTGAGGAATGACAGTAAAAAAAAAAAACATCAAAGTATCCTCGAGTATTTAAAAAACCAAGGTGATCTCACGCTGTATACACAGGGAGATCGCTGTCGTACATCCGAGTCATTAGTACACGTGTCAAAATCAGGTTTCAGCGGAAACTTCCTCGTCGTTCCGCCGTCGCGCGCCTTGTAACGAGAGGTTTTTTTCGCGCCTACCGCAGGCAGTACGTTTTGACGCAGTATGCTTTGACGCGACGAGTCAACGGCACTCGGCACGATTATATTAAGCATAGGCCGTAAGGCGATTAGCATCGTACTTTTCACGAGCGTTCGTCACACGCGCATACATTCGCATGCATGCACACCCCTGAGTGACCCATGTGCAAAACAGCACCAGCAGGTGTGGACGCACGCACACACACACACCCATATACGACCTATACACATATTTAGTGCGCGCCTCCAGCGGCAGATGGCGCGCGTACTGTTTTTCCTCCTTTTTTTTCCGCCGAGCAGTCGTGTCCAATATGGCGTGCGTGTTGTGAGCGATGTTAACGTGCAGGTAAGTCCTGGGGAGCCGTGAGCCGTTTCGCCTGGCGCGGGGCACCGCTCGCGGCCGATCTCGACGATCGCGGTGCCGCGTACCGCGTTTTCGTCCTCGTCATCGCCGTCGCCGCCGTCGCGATCGCGATCGCGCGCGTCCAAACTTCGAGCGAGCGACGACGCGACAAGTCCGTCGCCACAGGCTCGCATGCGCGCGTATGTGTGTGTGAGTGTACATACGTGTGTGTGTGTACGTGCGCGTTTGTGTTTGTCGATGTAGTACCTTCAAGGCCCCGCGTGCGGCAAGATGCGCGGTTTTTTTTCGTTTTTTTTCCCCGATATCCGCGGGTGTAAATAAGACACTCGCGGACACCCGCGAGGATAGCCGCGAGAAACGGGGGCGGTGGACGCGCGGTGGTACGTAACACGCGCGCTCGCGCCGCGGGGGGGGGCCCCTGAGTGGTAGGGTTGGCCAACAATGGCCACAACCACGGTAAATATGGTGTCACCTGTTTAGTGCGCGCTTCAACGCCGAGGCGCGAGGCACACGGCCCGGGTCTCTCGCGGGCAACCACGGGCACCCTCGACGGCCGCGCTCTCTCTCTCTCTCTCTCTCTCTTGGCTTCCTCCGCGGTCCGGTTTCGCGTAGCGGAATCTCGCCTCCCCCGCGAGGATTATTATTTCGATTCATTTGTATTCCGTCGGCACGCGCGCACGGCCATGCTCGAGGGGCGCATGTGTGTGCGTGCGTACGTGCGTGTGCGTGGTTTATATGCCAAAGATGTCAAAGAAGTATCCAGGCATATGTATCTAGGTCATACCTGTGTTACGCGTGTTATAACCCCTTCGCGCTCGTAGTGGTGGATATAACATCGCAATTCTCTAAATAGTCGAAGCAACGCGTACGCGTAATCGCACACTGCACTCTTTGGCTCTCGATAAGTTCCCCCAAATAATAAAGATGCATTGTTAGATATCAGACTTGAATCTTGGATTAAATTGAGAACGAAATATTTGATCCTCACCCGTTTGTGAGAGGTAATCTATAAATAAATATAACGTATCCCTTGTACTTAAGAGTTCAAAACTTAATCTTTTGACTTTCGTCAGAACTTAGTCTTTTTGCATCCTGAATTCAAGTTATTTTATTTAAATAAGGATAATTATTCTTATATTATAATACATTATATTAAAAAAAAAAGTAAATATAGTATGGAAATCTGACGCATTGAGAGTACACATTCTGCTCGATTGCATAAGCATGACCAAGACGTTCACATTTATGTTATCAAAAATAACAGTAATTTACAGTAATGTAATAATTACAGTTATGTAATGTAATAAGCATATACAGTAATGTACAGTAATGTTAGGTATGGTTTCTTCATAATCGCGTAGCAAATAACACCCAGTCTTTTCTCCTTAGGTAGCGCCCCTGCTCCTAACACTTGGACAGATCTCCGTGAGCGAGGAGAACGATGTAATCACAGGAAAATAATATCAAAACAATGTACAATGAACTACAGTGGAAATATGCCAGATTGGCATCAGTATAATCCCCCGCAATCAGGAATAAACGACGTAACATCGACCGCTCAAAATGTCAATTCGGGACACTTGCCGTTTATCTCCAGTATTAGTCCGACCTGCCCGACGCAGCTGAACGGCCTGAATCTCAGCACGGGAGAGGGCCTCGAGAAACATCAGAACGACCCGAATTTCAATCATCCGAGGCACTTTCAGCATCAGCCGCATCTGCCGGGCAACATCTCGCACGGTCACAATGCCGCCGACAACAATCCCCTGGCGTCGATGGTGCAGATGCAGAATTGCATTGGCCATTACGGGCCTACGTCGAATACGAGAAATCCCATGGTGGACAATCTGAATGGGCCTATGGACCCGAGGAACGCCGCGATAGGCGGTATGAACGAGGAGTTGGGCTACAGAAACAATCAGGTGCCTTTAAACGGGCCCATCTCGCATCATCTGAATGGACCGAACGTGATGAATATGAATGCGTCGCACGCGCCGATAGGACCGCGAAACACGAACGTGAACTCGCATGCCGCCAGCAGAACGGCGGGCCAGCCGTCGTCCTTCGTTCCTTGCAAGGGATATTGCTGCAATCCGGATCCCAACATGAGCTATCAGCAGCAGTGGGAGAAGTACTGCTCCTACCAGAACAACGCGACTTACAGGGAGAACGTTCGCACGTCCACCGGATATCAAACAACGGACGCACGGCGATTCGGGAACGAGTACAACTTCAGGAAGGACAATTTCGACGGCAAGGAGGCTCTGTCGCCTATGGTGCCACCGTCTAACGGGCCCAATGCGGATCACCGGAGGAACTTTTCCGATTTTAAGTACCGCAAGGACCGCCTGCTCTCCCGCGGCTACCCGTCCGCCTCGAGCATGTTGCAGAACTACACCATGCAAAACTACAATTACGCGGGGGAGTACCAAAAGTATCCGTACAACGTTAAAGACTACTCCAAGATGAGCGGCATGAACGTCCCGAGTCAGGGTATGGTTAAACACCCGGAGCAGGGCTTCACGATGCCCCAGCAGAAGTACAACAGCAAGCAGGTGTCGTATCAGACCGGCGGCGTTATTATGCCGAATACCAACATGCCGTCCACGAGTGTTCCGAACCCGAGTATGATGCCACCAGCGCAGAATGCCTACTTCAATTCGCAGTACCCGCGGAATCTGCCGACCGACGCGTCGCACGACTGTCAGGAGGTCGCCGACAACGCGTCCATGGTGAACAGGATGCAAACATCCGCGGCCATGCACGCTCCTCCCGCCCATTTGCGGTATCAGATACAACAGCAGAAGATGGCGATGCAGAGATTCTCGATGGAGAATCATCTGAGGGAGCTGGAGAGGACCATACCCGGGTACCAGTCGCATCCCAAATATAAGGAATATTTTCATAGGTATAGAGAAATAGTGAAAATGCAGCAATCCGCGTATCAGGGACCGATACAGCAGACACCGTGCGCCGCCACGTCGACGACTGCCGTTAACACCTCCGCCATGCCGCCGATAAACTTGCAGTTCGATCAGAATGGCGTTTTAATCAATTCGAATTACATGCCCGCGGCTTTCCCCAGGGTGCAACAAGCGGGGCAGGTGAATTCTCAGGCGGCGCCGGTGGACGGTCCGGTGGATAAGCAGGGCAAGCAGGACGGCAACGGCGTTCCCGAGATGGCGAGTCGCAACGTTCAGAAGCCGGAGCAATTGATCTCGCAGCAACACGACGGCCATCACGCGACCGCGTTGTGCGCGGAAAGCATGCAGAAGCAGGGCCGATACCCCGCGCAGAAGAGCCTCGATCATCAAAATCAGTACGAGGCCCAGAAGGCGGGAGGCGAGAGCTTCAACAATCTAGCCGGGAACGCGAGCAACGCGGCAGTTATGCAGCAGAAAATGTCCAAGGAGTTCGCCGACAAGCCGGAGCTCGATGTGCGGCAGTTTCTCGCAAATTGGGACGAGTCGGAGGACGAGGACGGCGCGGGCGCCGGCTTGCCGGGCGCCGTTCTGAGCGACTCGACACCGGTGGTGGTCGTGGGCTACGAGAACGTGGATCTCTCGGCGAAGACGTTGGCGGGTCTGGAGGTCTCCAAGCCGGAGGCGATCGCTCCGGGAGTGATTACGTTCGAGAATCGAGAGAAGAGCGACGTCGGCGTGGTGCCGGCGCAGGACTGCCTGACGATATCGTACTCGACCGCGGAGAACATCGAGATCGCGAAGGACCCGGCGTGCAAGGACATCGCGAAGGAGGCTATCGTGCGGCCGGGCAGCCACATCATACAGTGCATAAGCAACGGGCCCGACGAGGTACCGACGATACACATAGTCGACAATCTGGAGATAGGTAGTATTTTGCAGGTCACCAACGGTCAAGTGACCGAGACTCTGGGGCGGCCGGACGCGGTGTCGTTCTTCCAAGAGGGAACGGAAGTCGCGGCGGCCACGATAACCCTCGAGGCTGACAAGTTCAAGAAGACCGACGACAGTGCGACCGAGCCGACCGCGTCGACCGAGTACGATGGAAACGATCTTGGAAATCTGAGCAACGTCGTCGAAGGCGATCCTGCCCCGCCTAAAACGGTCGAGAGTACGCCGCAAACGTCGCGAGTAAACGACCAGGTGGTCGCTGTCCTGCCCACGTCCGCGAAGGACTCCGCCCGAGACGCGAATTTGAAGAAGCAGAGCAGTTTCGCGAGCGAGGAATCTCATAATCCGGACGATATAAGCCTGCCGGACTTGCCCACGTCCGAGTGCACCCCGATCTCCACCACGCTTAACACGCCGATTCACTCCGACAACGAGGAGTCATCGGAGCACGTCGAGGACCTCACGATACCGACAAATCCGATCGAGATTATGCAGAACAGCCCCATGATCAGTTTCACGCAGTCGCCGACGAAGGCAGAGCCCTACGATCATCTGAGCGGTGAGGAAACCGTCCGTAATAAACCTGCCGATTCGTTAGACGGAAATGAATATCAGACGGAGAACCGCTTCAAAAACAACGGCGGCGATAACAACCTGCTCGGTCACGATGCTATTCTCAATACATTTGAATTTTCCGCGAGTGCCGATAAGAACGGATCTGTGACGTCCGCGAAAAGTGGCAAGGAGCGCGCGAATCTAAATGGAGCTTCCGCTTCGGCAAACAACAGCGAGAAGATATTCGCGCCCGACAACGAAACGGAAACTGTGGAGGCCACCGCTAGCATGCGCATGACTCTGACCTCCGGCGAGTATGAATTAAAGATCGTGTCAACGGGAGCGCAGAATAAAACGGTGCAGGCTTATAAAAATTTAACGAGCGACCGCCGCGCTAATGAATCTCAAGCAGCAGCGAATCCGGATGCACATAACAAGTCGCAGGCAGAAACGAATGCAAAAGCCGCGTCGCGGTACGGTGACTCGGCGAAAATCGATAACGCATCGCAGAATGTCACGAACAATTCCGACCCCGTTGAATTGGACGACGGTCAGGATGGTGTTAACTATGCCGGAAGGAGACGCGTCTCCTCGACCGAAATGACCCGTCAGACGTCAACGAATAGAGCGAGCTCGTCACCGACGAACGACGTCGCGCCGAGGAGTTCCAGGACAGCAGAGGACAGTTGCGTGACGCAGGTTGTTAAAGGTAATTCACCGGCATCACATGGCGCGAGGCATCTGGGTGGCGAGAAGTTGCGGAAATCCTCGTTCGCGAACGAGGACTCTGCCGCGGAGAAGAGCGCCGCCGGCGGTAACAGGCCGGCGAGAATCGACGCGACGGACCCGAAGAGCTCACGGCACGCGAGGCACGCGGATCACAGGAAGTCGATCTCGAGCGACCAGGCGATCTCTCGTAAGAAGAGATACTTGTTGGAGAACACGGCGGAGAGGTGCGGCGAGACCATCGTGCATCACAATAAACATACTCAAGATGCGGCGACGCACAAGGACAGATCCTGTAATGAAAATCCCAAGGGATCCAACAGCGCGCCTAACAAACCGAGAGTGATCGAGAACGTTAGTATCGTCGACAGCGCGGAAAGGATGCGGCTTCTGAAGGAGTACAGAAGAATAAAGTACAAGTCGCTCGGCGTCAGCGATGTCTACGACAAGGGCAAGGACGCGCTGGAGGCCACCGATTATGCGGCGAATAAGAAATTTCATCGTTCATCGAATCCCGACGAACCGTCGCCGTGCGACAATCAGCTGTGCCAGAAGGACGTGACGAGATCTAAATCGTCCGAGGAGCAGGACGGGAAGCGCGCGAACATCTTGAAGACGTTCGTGACTAATAATATGAACCCCGACTTCGCCATTCAAGTTACGAACGTCAATCTGAAGCTCAAGGATGACGATCACCAGAAGGGCTCGCAGCATTCGAGGGAGGAGACGAAGAGCGGCGGTTCCCTCGACGGAATCAAAATTGAGATAAACGTGTCGTGCACGGAGCGGAACACAACGGAGAAGCTGCTGCACGAGAACATCAAGAATGCCGTCGCCGAGACGATCGGCCACTTGACTAGTTCGATCTCGAACGGGGCACGATCGAATTCGATGAGTATATCGGAGATTCAGTGCGACAAGAAGATGATCTGCGACAAAGCGGATCGCCGGGATTACGAGAAGCGCAGTAGTCGACCACCGTCCGCCGGCCCGGAAGTGTCTGCGCATAATGAAGCTCACGAAGATCACAACGACGCCCTCAAGTCGGCGGCCGCATGCAAGGACGATACGAGCGGCGAGGCGCTTGCCTCGAAGAAACGGCGAAGTTCATTGTCGGAGCAAGAATTGATTAGTGACGTATACGAAGATAGCGGTATGTTTTCAAATTGTACAGAACCGCCTAGTTGCGATGTGATCTTACGAGACGATGCTACTCTTTCAGGTAACGTTAATACCGAGTCTGAGCTGGCATCGAGCGGCTTGAAAACTTCACGATCGGAGCAGGCGACGGTCAGAAGGAGAAGCGTGCAAGATGCGGAAAGGAAGGTCGCGGCTACCAGCTTCTGCGACGAGGAATTGAAAGCCTCTTCGGATAATTCGCCGTATTTAGGCGCGAAGAGTGTCATCGTGCCGAAGAAGGAGCATCAGGAAACAGCCGTCGCTTCTTCGTGCAGGAGCGCGAAAAATTTTGAAGACGATGCCGCGTCTAAATTAAACGTCATCCCGTCGACTTCTTCGGGCACGGTGGAGCCCAGCATGGAGGATGCCAATTACGATCATCCCGCGCATCTTGATTACAATCACTTTGACGTCGCGCCGAATGAAAACAAGGACGCCGGCGACAGGCGTGCCGCCGACAGATGGAAGAGACCAAAGAGAGACGACGGTAGATTCGGCAACTTCGATCTGTACGGAAACAGCAGCGGTTACGTGAACCCGACCTTCTTCGCGGACGAGCTGGAGAATCGAAATACAGTTCCTGTGTACACCACCAAAGACGGAAAGATAACTTACAGTCCTAATCCTCGCACGTATCGCGAGCTACTTGTGGAGGCCCGCGCGAAGGATGGTTACGGTAATCAAGCCCGCGAATCATATTGCGCGAGATCTCCGTCGTACGATTATTACAATTGCTCCAAGTTACGGAAGGTGTTCAAGAGAAATCGCGACGTCACCGGTCGGAAGAGGGAGATCGAATCCGCGGAGGCCAAGCCCGCCGCGAAGCACGTCGATTATTCGTCGAATAATAATGCCGTTCACAAAAACGCCAACTGCGCGAAAACCCGCGATACGTCGCATTTAGAGTTCTTCAACGACGACGCGGACAAGTTGTACGCGAGCAAGAGCGAACAGGAGAGCAAGGAGGCCAGCAAGAGGAATATCGTGGATCTGGACTTTCTCGAGAAGCAATACAATCCGGACAACGAATCCGCGACCGTCATTAAGCACTGCAAGACGAAAGTGTTCGCGGAAAATCTCGAGTACGAGAAAGGATACAACGAAAGCTCCGTGTTCGAGTCGAATTTATTTCTGGAGCCCAGAGCCGCGTGTTGGGAGGAGACGATGGAGTCGGTTAAGTCGTACTCCTCTCACATCGACAGGAGAAACAGCGGTAAAAGAGAGCTGAACTTCAGCGAGATCTTCACCGCGCAGAAACGCGGATTGGATCCCTTCCCGTTCCTGCCCGCGGAGCAAGACACTTCCGACAGCGGCAATCGTAAGACGAATTGCGACGTGACGAACGAGCCAGCGTCGCGTCACGCAACTACGTGCAGCTACATCGACGATCTACGTTCGATTCGGAACGACGATTCGCGGTGTGAACAATCGGACGCCGCTTTATGCAATAGGCAGGAAAATGAGTATAATAATCAGAACGTTACGTCAGCAGAGATCAGCGACAAGCCGGTAAGCATACTTGACGCGTCGTTGAATATGCAAAGTAACGATGAACAAAAGCGAGAATCTCGTCAGTTCGATGAAGACGAATCCGGTGCAATTAAACTCGATGAGAGGGCACGATCGTGTTCGCCTAAAATAACGAACGAGAAAATTCACGATCTAGAAGATCAATGTTCTACGAGCTACGTTGAAGACAATGAAGCCTCGACGAAACATCCAGTGGAAGACGATTCGCATCTTCCTCGCGCTGTCTCCCCGGAGAAAGATAAATCCGATGCCGAAGTTGCAAACCCGAAGGAGATCTCGGATGAAGAACCCGCCAAAGTCGCAAGTCCGAAATTAAACGTCGAATCTACAGATTCGCCCAACGAGCCGAAAAATACGGAAACGGTAAAAGAATCCGCGCTCGCTACGATCGAGCGCGGTGATGAAATCGACGACTCGGCGAAAGGTGATTCAGACTCTGCCGTGAATCAGGAGATTGTATATCAGCAGCAAGTTTCATCAGCCACGATCGATCACAAAGATAGAGAAGAGACTGCGCCTGCCGCGGAATCGAATGTTTCGGCCGAGGTAAATTTCGATCGAACAGACGAGCAAGACGCGTGCGACAGAGAAGATCCTGCGACATCTAAAGAGGACGAACCGAGTGACTTGCGAAATCCACCTGATGCCGCGTTCGTGGAGCAAACGCTCGACGGGGAACGCAACGAGCGGCAGTCGGAAATACCGGAGAACGATGAACAGAGAGCCGAGATCTCTTTGAAGGATCAGGGAGTTAATGAAGTCGACACTTGTTCCACGATAATATCTACGCCAGCCGTCGCTTTGGACCTGCGAACGGAGAATGTGTGCGATTTATTCGCATGCGAGAGGCGCGAGCAAAATATATCCGAGTTCACCGTTATCAAGAGCATCATTAAGGGCGACAAGAAGCAGTGTCAAGAAGCCGAGACGAGCGAGACTCCTAGGGATTGCGGCAGCATAATCGACACCAAGCTGCTGTGCATGGACTCCACCGATTGCGGGATCTACCCGGAGGACAGATGCGCGCTGGTGCAGATGTCCGAGCACGATTTCACGGAGGACGACAGCATGGTGCCGATGGTGTGGGAGACGAGCCAGATCCAGGAAGACGCCGTCAATCGTCTGTGCAGCATCGACGAGTCGCCGATCGACTTCGCGGGCGCGGTTAACTCGCTCCAGGATAATTCGCTGCTGGGCCATCTGTCCCTGTCGCGGATGTCCGCTACCAAAGAACCCCAAGTCGCGGAGGTGACTAACGAAATTGAAAGCAAGACGATCGACGAGTTCGTGCCGGCGGTCGAATCGGCGGCGGCGGCGACGATCGAGGAATCTAAGGCGACACTGAGCCACGACGAGAGCAGGGAGCAAATTTCAGAGCACAGTCAAATTTCTTCCAGTGGCTTCGAGAAGATCGCGTACTTGCGCGCGACCGATTGCAACGCCAACACAAAGATGGTTCCCAAGCTTGTCATCAAGAAGAGCGAGACTAGCTCGAAATTCATTACCAAGGCGGGTGCCTCCTGCGTGACGCAGGACAGCGTAGCCAACAAGTCGATCTGCCAACCGAAGATACCAAAGATGATCATCAGGAACGCTAGATCCCGCCCGGGGACTCCGTCCATCGAGGCGGTTCACGAAGAAACTTCTGTTCAGACAAGTATCTCCGATCGAGCGTTGCTCACGAACGAGGATCTGTGCGAGAGCAATTCCGAAAGTTCTCTACACGAGTCAAATAGTTATAGAAATAAGATCCCCAAGATGAAGATTAAGCTGGACGATAAGCATTCCAACAAAATAATGAGAGCCGATGACGAGGAGATTTGCGTTAAACGCAAAAACGCGAAGAAAACGACACCGAAAGTGAAAATAAAGAGTACCTTGCGGTCCGATCTCGCGGATAATTCGGTTTGCGGCAGTATGATTTCTCAGGACTCGAGGGATTCGGCAAGATACGAGGAGAAGATACCTATATTAAAATTGCGGAAGCAGGAGAGGAACAGGTCGTCATCTCCGGAAGTGACGCGGAAGAGGCAGAGCTCGAGCTATTCGGACGCCGCGCCGGTCAAGAAGTACCGACGATCGGAACGCGACGAGACGGAACATCACACGAGACGCAGCAACTCCTCCGATTCGACGCGAACGAACGCGTCGGAGTGCGAAACGAAGAAGAATCCCTTGCGCATCTCCGAGAAGATTCCCAAGGTGATCATCAAGAGAACGTCGTCTAGCGCGGAGTTCAAGTGCGAGCTCAGCAAATGCTACAAGAATGTCATCGCGAGGAGCGCCAAGTGGCAACCGGAGGTCAAACTGGAGAGGCACCGTATCCTGGACAGCATGGTGAAGGATTTGAAGTTAACTCTGTCCCCGATCACGTTACGGGCTCTCGACAGGATGTCCGCGAGTCGCAGGGACGGCCATCGTCGAGAGAAGCAAGGTGACTGTAAACTGTCCAGATCGAACTCAACGTCCGACCTACTTCCGACCAAGTGTAAGCAGAGGAGAATGTCGGATTACGACTGTAGTAAAAAAGCCAACGACGCGTCGAAGGTCGATGTCAATTTTGCGCCGTCACCAGACACAGATTCCAGAGACGCGCGAATCAAGACGTGCACCACGCCGAAGAGGAACGCATTGTCCAGAAGTAACAAGTCAGCGACCAACGAATGCCAAAGGGACAATAAACGTAGGTCGAGATCTCGCGACAATAATCCACGATCGGAGGCGGAGTCCGACAGAGAAATCAATCGGTCGTCTAAAAGAGTCAACTCGCAGAAGATTACCGCTCAATGCGACAAGCACAAGACCGACGGTTTCGACATCGATCGCGAACGAGCGGCGAAAGCGGACGAAGATACGATCTCAGGTAAGAAGAACATCCCCGTCAAGCATCCAAGCAGCTCAAGTTTCAAGCTTGCGTTAAAGGAGTTGAAAGCGACATCGAAGATAGAAACCTGTTTCGCGAAATTGCCCGGTCCGAGCGAAACGTCGTCCGAGGAAGTCAATTTACAGGCTGACAAGAGGAAGGACGACGAGCCCTTCTTGAGCAAGGACGTTAGCAAAATTGTGATAAAAAAGGAACTTCTGAGTACCTCCAGCGACATGGATAACGATTGCACTCTGCAGGACGAAACTGACCTGCTTAAGGACGACTCCGCGAGCATGCTGGATAATTTCGAGAACAGCGCCGTTATTAAAGTCGAATCGTCGGACGACAGCCAGTCGACCATAGAGATCCTGCCCGCTTCGCCGGATGATAATCGCAGCGAGCTGGAGAGGCACATGGTCGAGGATGGCGAGCAATTGTATTCGGCGGATGCGATCCCGACTCAATTCGAGCTGGAGTTAGAGATCGCGGACAACAGCAACACGGATCTGCTGGATGCGTCCATGCCGAAACTCGATCCCATCGGCTGTTACAATTCAAATCGTGTAACTGAAGAGTCGAGCGATCAAACCGCGACGGCGGAACGTTGCGACAAATCTGACGCTTCCTCTCGCGGCAAGAATTCGCTCGAGAAAGATATGAGTGTCGTGGAAATTGATGTCAACAACAGCGATGACAGATCCGCATTGGAGAACGGCTCGGCTGGCACTGTCAGAGAGATCTCTTTGAAAGCCCCGTGTTACAAGGCGACGGGCATCGCTGCGACGAGGGAAAACTTTTGCTGCAACGATTCCTTGATAAAGGAGGTTCTGGCGGCCAAGGAGACCTTGAAGAAGTGCCTTTCAAAATCCAACTACGACGTCCAGGGTAACGCGAGATCGAAGACAGCCGCGGAGAAGAAGCAGGGCCCGAGTTTCGATGTCAATTGCTTCTCGGAGGCGCCGCCCTCGAGTGACGCTTCTCAGGGCTGTCATAGCGACGTCGCGCCTCAGACGGGCTCTGCACCCGCGGCAAGTAAGCCCAGCAAGACTGAGAATATATCTAATATCGAGAAGTCTGAGAAGAAACATTCCAAATCAAGCAAAAGTTCCCTCACGAGGAAGAAACCGGATGAAAACGAAGGAGATTCCAAGGAGGCGGCGAAGAACACGTTCGAGTGCAATATGATATCCTTGAAAACGTTTAAACAGCTCGATCAGGCTGCGCCGAACGAAAACCGTACCGTGCACTTGAACGAGAAACGAAAGAGTCTAACGGGCCGAGGCGACGATGTTCCCCATTCGCAAGATACGCGCCGGAAAGAGAAGAATCGGGTGTCGGCCTACAAAATTCCCAAGATATCGAGAGTCACAGACGAGGGGAACGACACGAGCAACGCGAAGGAAATCAAGCCCAAAGAGGACAACATGCCGATATTGGAACCCGAGGTCGATGTGAATTTCGACACGAATTCAGACAGAGAGAGCTCCAGATCGCCGCCAGTCATCACGATCCAGAACAGCGAAGATCTCGATATAGAGGAGTCCAAGTTGGTGGACGACAAAATAATAACGTCAAGCATTAAAAATGAAAGCAATACGAAGAACGTTAAAGAAAGCGAGATGTCTATCGTCGATCTCATAACTCAATTAGCTTATCACGAAAAGGTGAGAAAGAGAAAAAAAGAAAAATTATCTTATTTAAATTATTATGTCAAAAGATTATTATACGATAGTCGTATTCACTTATTACACGATTATTATAATCTTATTTGCTTTCGCAGGCGACGATAAAGCACAGACGGTATTGCAACCTGTGCGAAAGATGGTTCCCCACAACATCGCGGCATCGACGGCACTTGGCTGGATACCAACACCGTCACATAGAACTGACCCAACGTAGAAGCATTCACGCACTGTTCACGCTCTTCACGGGCAAGCCTTGTCCCAGGCTAGTATCGGCGAATGTTGTACGAAATGATTGCTCTGTAGGTGAATTAACGCCGTTACAAATTGCGGTACAGGTACGTTGCATTCTCTTCACCGAACAGTCTGTAAGCAGTTTTTGCACGTGTATTACATCACGGTACTTTCGTTATTATTCAGTATATTACTGGTTATTTTCAGCGCGTAATAATAAGTCGTTACATATTGAATAAATTAACGTTTATTCGAAGCGCAATTACATAACATGAAATGTGTCGAATAAACGTTAATTTATTTAATACAGTACGAATTTATTTAATACAGTAAATGTTATACGTACCTTTCTCCCTCAGGATGTCACAAAGTGTTTCGACCGTACGCAGCAGAGCCCGAGGAAGGAAAACGACGTTGCTAAATAATCGCGAGTAAGTTATTTGGGCTACAAGCATATATACATATATATACAGTTACTGTGATTACATAATAACGGCTTACAGTGCAATCTTCTACAAATCCGTTATATCCGCGACGATAAAAGATCGAATATTTTATATTGCGGCTGAATCGCGAGCGATCCAGCTGCTACTGTTAACTGGCGTCGGCATCGAAATTTTTAACTGCTAGATGAAAACGAACGCTTCGAAAAAGTTTGCTGATTTTAGCTAAGTCAACCGTTGTGGGTCATTATTAACAAAGAAGTTACCCGAGGGACAGTTCTAGCTCGCAATTAGATGTTTTAGCCAAAGATTTTAACAACTAAATAATACACGTTCGATTATTTACACTTTTCAAAGGAGACTCCGGTCTTTTATTTGTACAAAGTTTTACGAGTGATGTTCAACTGCTGAATGTGCTCACACTGCGAATTTTTATTTATATTATGAAGAGACTTATATAAATATTATATATATATATATATATATATACATAAAACACGTAGATATATACATACACGCGTACATATGGATATATACATATAATTTGTCATTCCAGTTTGCAAAAATATGTACACTGGCAACATTACGTTTGTAAGAGATGTATACGGTTAAAATTGTGTAAAAAAAAAAGGTACATTTTATGGTACAATTACGTCTCTGATAATAGAGACAGCGTGCAAGAAAAAAAATGAAACATTCCTATATTAGAGATATATACATAAACATGAGAAAAACTTGAGCTATGGGATATTAAAATGATTTATCTTGCGTAATGAAAAGTTTACTTAATAGAGCTGTTTTCTCGACTTCTATGCGATAAACGATATCGATTTGTGATGTATATTCTCACCGTGTGTTGGTGTTAAATGCACTCGAAACGACTTAACATTTTACTTGTATAAAAGTTATCACTGTTAAAAAAAATTTTATTTATATTTTATCTGATTGTTATTTTATTTGTATATTTGTATATTTTATTGATGTTATTTTTAAAAATGTAATATTAATGTTAAATTGTCTATCGTAAAATACGAAGACAAAAAGTATATATATATATACATATATATACTTCGTAAAAAGAAAACATTTTATTATAGCGTTATTGTCGTTGCTTTAATATTAATTTAAAAAATATATACGTGAAAGGTTACGCAAAATAAACAATGTCTCATAGCTCACATCGTAGTTAATAATACAAAAGCTGTGGTAAGCGTGTAGAAAAGAGTGTGGAAAGAGTCTGCATCCAATGTTACTAGATATTGATTGAGTACCTATATTGCCATAACAGAAGATCTATTGAAGCAAAACTCGTGATATTAATATTAGAGGAATTTAAAAGTGAGCAAAAGCTGAGGCCAATCTCAATAGACGATATAATTTTTTCCGCAAACGGGCTAAAATTACAAACATACACGTTATATCTCATAATGTGCGCAGTGTTCAGGCACTGGATAGCGATGCTCCGCATATTGTATCAACCCCAAAGTCTCTGTTAACACAGGTTTTACATATTAGTGATAGTTTCATCCTCCTCTTTCATCTGTTTCGCACTTGATTTTTAAACTGTTTAAAAGTACGTTTATAAAGTACATTTCACTGACAAGAACATTGATCGATGGTAAACAATGCGGAAGAGCGAGAGAAGCTTTGCGTTGTACACATTCTGATTAAAGTGTGAAAACGTGTGAGTCAAGGGTGAAACAATTCCTTAAAGCACTAGTTCCTGGCTTTAGACGGAGTTTTAATAATATTACTTGTTAAGAGGCTACAAATGAAACGTTATAATACAACAGGGTTGATCGATTGTATTCGGCGATCGTTTAACGCTATTTCCTAATTTATCTTACGGGAGTTTAACACAGAGTGAAAGCGTTTTTTCACATCAAATCTAGTTCTGGACCAATTTAACTAAATACAATAGTTAGGTGTGTGTGTGTGTGTGTGTGTGTGTGTATACGTTTATGAATTGTTATTAAAGTTAGAGACTCTGTTTTTCTTTATTTGTTCCAAATGTTTTAGATTTTATTCGCACGAGTGCCTTAAGATACACCTAACAGTATTCGTTGTATCGTGTTATATATATTATATAAAAGAAGATATATAAAGATCTATATATTATATACATATAATAAGCAAATCTATATATATATTTGTAGATTCTTGATCTACAAAGCATGTTTATACACGTGTACACAATTTTGCCTTAGTTATCGGAGCACACGCATTGTCAACTATATAATTTTTAAATATATATTGTGAGATTGAGACGAAATATTTTACACGATTCGCTAATCTGATTGAGAAATCAGAATTTTTTACAGGGAACGTATAGAAAAATGTGCTAAAGTTTATTGTTGCTATTGAAACAAGATAATATATTACCGCCACAAACACACATGTCTAAAAAAAAAAAAACAAGACCTTTGAGCGTTGTCAATACTGCCTCGATTTTATCTAGTACAAAAATTAATAATTTTTCGCATAATCGGTACATTAACTTGATGCGACATTGTTTGTTTTATTGCACTAATGAAAACGTATGATCACGATAGATACAATGATTATACCTGTTACAGTAATATGAAGCAAATTATATAAATTATTATTAACGACGAGAGATTGTTATTTTTTAAATCTGTGAACGCGTAATAATAACAATAATCCGTGTCCAAAAAATTCATATATAAAATGCATGTACAACGTGCGCATGCATTTCAAACAAGCGAAACTTAAAAGACGTTGATAGAATAATATAACGAAAGTATATAAAGGAGCGTCCTAATAGTAATATAATAATTATTGAAATATGAAATCTGACATAAGTCGTTGCGAATACCTTTGGTTTTTTAATATATAAGACAGTTACATAAATATCTTTGATTCACGATGAATATTGTTATTATTTATTATACAAAAGTCATCAGGTGATTTGAAAATAATCGATTTTCGATTGTTAAAATCGGTATATCATTGTAGTACAAACGTCAAATACGATAAAGAAAAACGTATATTAATGTTACTATTACGTATTACTACATTGCAGTAATCAAATCTATAAATATTTTTAGATTTAAAGAAATAGAATAAATAAATATTTTATAAAGTGTTAATTACGATGATATATAAATATATAAATATATATATATAGATATTACAGGAATGTATACAATAATATATGCAAGTTCTGCTGCGTTATGATTTAACTAAATCATAAAACTGCTGCTGTGTTTAGTTTGTATACTATTAATTATATTGGAAGATATATATGTACAAAAAAAAGTTATTGTGCTCCTATAACTGAGGCTCGTTGTGTACGTATATCATTGTTGTGTGCTCGATGTGCCTAAAGTTTTAAAATGTTATATATGCATCACAAGTCCACAAAACGTATATATATATAAATATATATATACATACGTGTGTGTGCGTGTGTGTGTGCGTGTGTGTGTGTGTGTGTGTATATATATACTGGAATTTACATGGAATATTTTATGAATCTATACATCACTTGTACATTGCGTAAGAAAAGTTCCTTGAACTATGTACAGATACCGATATTGTACATTTAATCCGTACGTTGATACGATGAAGAATGGTATTCCGCTTGAGGGAAATTGACAAATTTGAAGAGCTCTTTTGGATACCTCATTCATTAAGTTACTCTCGTAATGTTTGCATGCCCCGGCGTTTACGGAGCCAGAAAAGAACTGTAAAAAAAAAAATGCATTGTACACGGGCATTAACTGATCGTCTACGGAATTGCGCATAATTATATTTACATGGAGACTGCGTTTTCACGCGAGAATGAAATCCTGTATGAACTTAAACAAACACAAATGGGGGGGAAAATGTTGATCGCTCGCCCGCAAGGATCGACTAAATTTGCCGCGCGTTGAGAACTACCGAATTTTAATGTTTTCTTTTTTTTTTCTTTAAATCGTAATGGTGAATAGCAGTAGATCGGATTTCTTGACTTCCACTAATGTAAAAAATCTGTATAAGCTCATGCAGGGGTGTGTTACCGATAAATCTTCGTTTAGCTCATTTGTGTGATATATCTTAATGTATATTGACAGTACAGAGACCGCGCGAATTATTTGTACTGGACATATTGTTTACCGAAACATATGTATATCCGTTTATTATACATATATTTATTGCCTTGCATTATTTATAAATGTGTGCATACAGCGCTCGAATGAATTAGATTTCTCAAACACATATTCTTTAAATTTTTGAATTTATATGTATAAACATATACATATGTATCATTTTAACAAATTGTACACGCAAAAGGAAGAGTTGTACGTCCAAAATTGAAATATGTAAATATCGAATAGCTTCTCCTCGTCTCGAATTTTAAATGTAAACGTATTGCGTGTCACATACAGTTTCTTAATTTATTTTGGTAATTTTTAGGAGTAAAAACTGCTCCTAACATTCGAAATTCGATCGAGGTTTTACGTGTGTTCTTTACAAACATGTGTGTGTGCGCGCATTAAAACACTAATTCTTAAATCTCTGTCATGCAAAATGAAGTCCTCTTTATAGTCTAGAGAAATCTTATTGAATAAAATAGTAAGCTGTGCGTGGTATATACATTTCTCGTTTGCGACATGAACTTTTAACGTTTATCCGATATCAAAGGCTAATTCATGCATTGGAAAAGGATTTATATCATGTGACAGATCACGCTGCATATCATTGTAACTCGAGGTTTCTGGGATAACAATTAAGCGACACGTACATACCATTCGTAATGCGCATTTGATTGATCGTTCGATTTTCGATGTGTAATTCTGTGCTGACTAATTTGGAAATTTTGTGCGTGCAATAATCGCTTTGCGCATCGTGTGAAAAATTCCATCTTTTTACTACGTGTAATTGGAAGATTACCGCATAAGACTCGATAAGACTTTATACATCACCATTCCTGCCTGAGGATGTCAACGGAATTGCAATTGCGAGAATTAACGAATGCGCGAATCATTCCACGAATTTATTAGTAGCGAAAATCTTATAAGTAATAAGGATATAGGACGAGTTTTACGTTATGTTAATTTTCTGTTATCATATTTACACGTACTTAGGCTATGAGAGTGTATAAAGAGTTCAAGTTATTATAGTCAAGAAGGAAAATAAAGAGTGAAGTGTATGAAGAAATTGACGTTAGTTTTGTACTGTGTGAAAAATACATCAATCCATTTCAGTGTGTGAGTCTAAAATCTGAAAAGAGAAAAAAAAAGGGAGAAATTATGCCAATAATGTATATCGCATAATATTTCATTCGCATTTTTATGTTTATTTTAATTTTCTAGACGATTTAGATAAAAGCTGTCAAAATTGAGCTATCCCTTTATACTCTCGAAAAATTCGTCAGTTAAAAGAATTTTCCGATAATCTTTATATAATCCTATTCAAATCTCGCGCATGACGTCCAACGTCATGAATTCAGCAGTCCCGGAAATTCGAATTCACGAGTCATCATATTCAAATTATAATCCCCTAGAATGCGGGGGCTAAATTTTTCTCTTATTGAAAAAAAATTTGATCACGTTACTTGAAATTTCCCAAGATTTTTGCATTAGAGACGAAATAAAAATAATATTCGGGCGTTGAACGGAGAGAGAGAGAGCGAAGACGTCTGAGTGCAGAAAGCGCAAGGCGTGCAAGCACGTGCATAAACACCCCGCGAACGTCTCGGCGTACGATTGAAGATCGTACGGCGAAGATCCCTCTCGAATTCTCGATTCCCGGGAAGTAGACAAACTGTATCATTGCGTGGTGCATCCCGCGCAGCTAAGAGCAGATTTACAATTGTAAAATTTTTAACGATTTGTTTTTGCCCCCCTCAGTTCCTCGCTAAATGTAGGAACCAATCATATTAAGGAATCACAGTCGCGAGGTTACTTTTTATACTGCACGCAGTGTCATCACACATCAGTTCTTGAGTTCTCCCCCGCCGTACCGTTTCGTACCCACTTGTGGCACTTCAGGCATTTGTCCTTGTTGATTTTTCTTCGAACAGCTCGGCTTGCTTGGGCAGCAACGTGAAATCTGAAACCGAAAGGGGGGCCTACGTGTCGACTATCGTCAGCGGCAGGAAGACTGTCTCTTGCAGACGGACTAATCCAGAGTAATCGTAGAAGGACGATCGGCGAAACAACGTGAGAAAGAATTTTGATTGCGTTGCTGCGACACTGGCGAGTTAAAATTCCGTTTCGAAGAAAAAAAGAGGAGAGAAAGAAAAAGTAGATACAGTGTATACATAAAGCAGTATCTCGACGAGATTTCTTTTATTTTTCCTAGGTTGTGAGAGTGAGTATACGATTGTAATCGCAATAAAGCACGCACATCTTCGAGAATTTCATAACAAATTGGCGAACTAAACATAAATTCTTATTAGACGACCATCGTACGAGCAATACGTTCGATGATTTTGCCGACAAAATTTGGAAGATAAAATTGGGCGTTACTTGAATAATCTAATTATATATAGTCTTTATGTAATTTATTTTTTTTAAGTAACTTATTCTTTATGTATATTTTACTTGTCTTATTTCTCATTGACATTGTGATGGCGAGTTTATTTGACAATAGAAAGTGTGACCTTGTTATTAGAAATAAGGATACTTTTTTCTTGTTCTTGTTTGTGGTTTGTTTGCTGTGAGCTTTGTTGGAGAAAAGACCTTCTGATCTATAAATATTAAAGTACTTCAAGTATTCCATATAAAACTCGCCACTGGAATTATATAGATAATTTTATGAGCAATGTACTGACCCAAGATTGAAAGATTTTAAAGATTCCTGCCCCTTTTTTACCTTCAAATTGTTGATGGCACAGCATTACAAAGCAATGTTTTTTTTGTCTCATATCTCTTCTAGAATCTCTTGCATTTAACAATGAGATCTGTATCGATAAGAAGAGTGGGTTTTTAATAACTGATATTACAATTTTGCAGAACTGGATTCTAGAAATGGCAGAGGCAGACCTCCTAGTTTCCTGCCCTTACAATCCTGCGCATCGCATTAAGAAATCTAAGCTTATGAATCACATAGTGAAGTGCAAGAAATACAGTAAAACTGAAAATTTGGAGGAATGCCCATTGGACAGGAGCCATGTTGTAAATCGCGAGTGTCTCAGAGTAGGCACATTCAAATTTTTTTGTAATACAGTTCAAATCATATCGAAAGGCCGCTTACTTTAAAAGATCTTTCTCTTCTGCCTATTGTTATTAACATCTCAGTTTTTTGTCAATTATTATTCAATATCGTAGGAGCACATTGCACATTGTACCGGTAAGGTGAAATTGGTGGATACGAATACTGAAATTTTTAAACCAAAGGCAAACGAGCCTTCTATGATCGTAAACTCGTACTCAACTGAAAATTGGGACGAGGTACGGAACACGGTGAAAATTATTCGCTAATCTAAACCAATACTGATTCACATTACACAACTCTTACTTGTTTTCGAACAGGAGCCTGAAGCTACGCCTTACAATCCAATGGAAGTTTCGGCGAACAAGCCGGTGATTCGATGCGTGTCTGGATTGTCAAAGTCGGAGAGGAAAAAGTTTAGGGAGAACGAACGAATGCGCATAGCGAATCTCAAAGGATATCATAGCATCAGCGCGGCCTCGTCCTCCATGACGAAAGACACGGTAAAATATATTTCACGAAAAGACGTTTTGAATGTGTGAATGTTAAATGAGTCACATGATCGTATAATTTATTGTATTAATATATTTCTTCTGTTACAATTTCAGGCTCAGGAGGCACCGTTACGTCCTCCTCGTGACGCTACCTTGTCCGGAAGATTCTGCCAAGGCGGTTTTGTTGAGAATACGCAAACACATGATCGTGATAACGGTCATGATGATGATGATTGTTATGATGAAGCAACTGCGCGAGCTAAATATGCTAAACTTCGTAACGATGTGTTCCACAGACTGTTGTACAATGAATTGGCTCCTGAAGATGACAATATTAAGCAAGTGGAACCTCTACATGAACACGAGACGGTATTAATACATGTATTATGCTTTTGTGTACGAAGCATTTAATTGATCGTTCGATTGAACTTGATTGTAAAAAAAAAAGTAAGATAAGTATATTCTCTTTCAATCTTTTAATCATTTGACAAATCGTACTTTCAGGCATCACTCTTCGACGATTGTTTCCAACATAACGGAGGGAATGCGAGTTCCTCGACGGCTGATCTGATTGATTTTCAAGAGGCAAACGTTAAGAAGACTGAGATGGGTGCGATTCCGAAGCCGTTCAATGTCGATAATACAAAAGAGGAAAAAGACGAATGTGTCGCGAACACTTCGAGCGTGTTTGGCGAACGACATACCGATAGACTTCTGGAAATATTGAAGAATAAATCGGGTGTCAAGAAAGTGCAGGATATGGAGAACACTATAAAGATTCAGCAAAACTATAAAAATTCTGGTGAGAAGGAATCGGATGACATCTTTGACCAAATCGATGAACGATTAGTTCATTTGAAAAACGTCGCCAAGGAGAGCGCGCGACTAGTTGAACAATTGGAAGAGCTAAAACTTCAAGGACAGATGGGTTTGATGAAGTAATTCTCTCCCTCCCGAATTGTCAATCGCTGTTTAAAGCCGCGTGACCACGATGCTGGAAATCGCTCTGAATCGGTTAGAAAAAATAGAGCTAGCAACTCGTATTCGAACAATTAGGTCAATTCTTTCTCCGAGGCCCGGCTTTTCGTATTCTGGTTAAAATCGCTTCGAGATCTCTCTAGTTAACTTGTGGTTACCAATTAAAAAAAAAAGAAGACCACAAGTTAATCAGAATATTAAAAAAAAATCGAACCCAAAATCTCGGATCGATTTTTAGCATCGCGGACACAAAGCTTTATACAAACCTCATTACGATACTAAATGCGCTGCAGTATAAAGCGTATAATTAACAGACAACTCTATGAACGATACTTATGATGTTTATTGATAAATAAGATTTCCTCATTCATACATGTACTTACATATGTACAAGAAAAGATCTCTTGTGTTTGAAAAAGATAAGCTTACGTATTATAGGAAACCAACGTAGATATAAGTATCCGAAGTCTATACATAGGATATCAGTTTTTCTTGTATACCTCAGTAAGTTTAAGTAAGATTTAAGTTGAAGAAAGAATAGGTCGCGAGTTTAATTTCAGCCATGACGTTACATATATATCTGCATAAGTGATCTTGAATTCTTGTCGATCTTAACAAGTGTATTATTTTTTTTACTATATTCAGCTCAATAAAGAGGTGTGTTTTAATGTGAACGAGTATTATGTATACGGGAAATATTTAAATCTTTTTTTTTTTTTTATTGTGAGACCCTCGTCCACTCTCGTAATTTAAAATAGAACTTGAGAAAAACAATGAAGGAAAAGAAAGTAAAATCATCACGTTTAAACGAAAAAAAAATAAAAAATAGTGACGTTATATTTATTTCGCAAAAATATATTTATTCAAGTATTATCGACTCGGCAATATCGATTCTGCGCGACTTTCGAGTAGTCGAGAGCTCCGTACAGCTTAACCTCATAACCTGCCAATCATTCTTCGCAAGTCGAAGTGTCAGATTGTCGTACATATTGGTGAGCGGCATTTTCCCGATACGGTGATAAATACTTTAATAACGTGAAACTCCTTGCAAAATGGTAAGTTGATGAGTCTCATTGCGGCTCTAGGTAATATTACCGCTTATTCAGCTTTGAGATCACATTCTTTCGAGTACTTTCGATACTTTCGTCACTTATAGGTTATGTGGGAAATGCATTGTCATCAAGACTAACATTTATCATAATTTTAAAATATTAACAGATCGTAATTGTAAATGTTGCTGTTACGGTGCACATTTCATGCATAGGATATTCAAATCAGAATTAAAATCAAGTTAATATAGTTGGTTTAAAGTTCTGACACTTTTAGCAGAACATGAAGAAATGTACACATCAGATGTTTTAAATTTCATTTAGGGGCGTGTTCAGATTCCCATCCGAATCACCCCTCAGGTATCGCATTATCTTTAACATTCAACGAATAGCAAGGATAATACGATATCCTGGATGGCACGATACTTTGAACGCGCGCCCTAGACGAGTCTTTCGATCGATAGTGATTTTGTTTTCATTCATACTTGCACGCGCTTATATTCGTAAGAATGGAGAAATGACAGGTTGCTCAATTAATTCGATATCTTTCGACTACATCGTGGTATATTTTTTTTTTACAGGCACGTAGATATGATACGCGTACCACAATCTTCTCGCCGGAGGGGAGGCTCTACCAGGTCGAGTACGCCATGGAGGCTATAAGCCACGCCGGCACTTGCCTGGGTATACTAGCGAACAACGGTATTCTGTTGGCGGCGGAGAAGCGTAACACCAACAAGCTGCTGGACGAGGTGTTCTTCTCCGAGAAGATCTACAAGCTGAACGACGACATAGTCTGCTCGGTGGCCGGCATAACCTCGGACGCGAATGTCCTGACGAACGAGCTGCGCCTCATCGCGCAGAGATACTACCTGCAGTACGGCGAGGCCATACCCTGCGAGCAGCTCGTCTCGTGGCTGTGCGACGTCAAGCAGGCGTACACTCAATACGGCGGCAAGAGACCCTTCGGCGTGTCCATCCTGTACATGGGATGGGACAAGTACTACGGCTATCAGTTGTATCAGTCGGATCCCAGCGGCAACTACGGCGGCTGGAAGGCGACGTGTATCGGGAACAATTCCGCGGCGGCGGTGTCGTCCTTGAAGCAGGAGTATAAAGAGGGCGAGACCACCCTGAAGGACGCAATGGCACTCGCTATCAAAGTGCTCTCTAAAACGCTAGACATGAACAAACTCTCGGCTGAGAAAGGTAAATTTTCATTTGCTAAATCCAAATCTAAAGTGATTGAGTGTCACGTTTATAAGTTTTCCACGTTTATAAGATTTTCAGTAAGAGAAGACAATTTCTCTGCAGTTGTTGTAAACATAGTTTTTAGTACCATTCTGTGATGGCAATTTGTAACAAAGTTATACTGACGTTCTATTTGCTTTACCTGCAGTGGAAATGGCGATACTGACGCGCGAAAACGGCAAGACGAAAACGAAAATACTGCCGGCGAAAGAAGTGGATGCCTTGATCGCGGAACACGACCGATTGGAAGCACTGGCGGAGCAAGCGAAGAAAGAAAAGCAGAAGTCGTAGAGATTTATATTAGATAATAAGAATATAATTGTGGCCGTGGTGGCGAAGTTTACTGTATCAGGAAGAAATTGATTTACACGCAACTCTCTCAAGTGTTTATAATTATATACTATAAATTATTTCCTTGCCGCGGGAGTGAATCCTTACAATGGTAGCATTATCATCTTCACTACAAGACAATGATTATAACAGAATTAAAAGTTTTTCCATAAACATGTGCTACATGTTATGTTTCTTCCCCTTGCAATTTCCCTTGTTCTCGATAGCGTACTCGAAGTGATTTTGAAAAACTATAACTGTCCAAGGCTCAATTTGAATTATTTATAATTTATGTCAAAATTTAGGATAGAATTCGATTCAATTTTATATACTGCACATAGTACGAAAAACGCACTTGAAGATATACAAAAGGTATATTAAAATACAAGTTTATGAAATTATGAATAGAATCCTATCCTGAAATATGAATAAATTATAATAGATTGTTTAAAATGGATTTAATCTTGATAATATTCTAATATCTGATATCTATACAGCACTAACTGATTTTTTGATTAAAATATAATAAATCAAAATACATCCATTCAGTGTACATAAGAACAATATCTCTCTTTGAATTATTAAATTTTACCTTTTTCTAATATCCATTTTGGTTTCAAATTTTTCAACAGAACATGTTATAATTCCCAAAGATTACTAAACAATACTTTCACACTCAATTCAAAGAAAGGAATACACGTATTTAAAGTTTGCCTTCGAATTCTCGAGAAGCATCGAAACGTCACATGAGCCACGTATTAAAAAAAAAATTACATCGAAAAGTGCATCGAAAAAATTAGATTCTTTGTAAAGAACGTATGGGGAGGCTTTGGGGATCGTTGGAAAATTGAAAAAAAAATGCAAAAAGATGTGTGTCGGATCATATCAACCAGGCTGCCAATGCGGTCCCACTCCCGGGCGCGATCCCACTACTGCCCGCCACGGAGACTTTTGGCTGCTGGGTTTCCCCTCTGGCCCGGTTCGCCTCTCCTTAGCTAACCTGGTCACCCCGGACTCCTCCGGGGTACCCATATTGATGGCCAGCTTAGTGCGGACGCCCAGTCAACGTGAGTCCCGCACCAGCAGGTACCCCCGACCTCAGACCCTCCAACACAACTAGCCTCCGAGTAGCCGGATTACAGGAGCCGCCACACTCCCAGCTGAAGGCAGTAGGTGCGATCTGTCGTTATAACCCACCAGAAATCGATCAGGGTCGACCTAAATTCTCACAGTCAGTCACGCCGAATAACGTTTTTGACAATCGCGAGAAGCGTCAAGTATATTTCTCGCATACAAGTTAGATATCGATTTTGCATCGGAATTGAATCTTATAGACGATATATAAAATTAACGCGATTGTTGAAAGATGTAGACGACGACAGCGCCATCGATGCGCTTTGCCTGAAGTCGATTGTTGGGTGACTGAATTCTAGCGGCCGAAAATACCGTGTGTCGGTAATAGCTTGCGGTCGCTAACCCAGAGGATTCAGAGGATAACAGAGTTCCGACATTACCGGACGTCTCTCGCGGCTCGCCCCGATGGTCTATCTCGCCTTCGGCGACGCGCTGGGGGAGATACGTTGTGCGAGGTTATATCGGGGCGGAGGTGTAAACCGACGCGAATCATGTTGATTTATTTGTGACAGGTGACGGCGAAGGGACTGGACGGAGACGTAACATGACAGCGGCACGTAAACGGTACTGTTGACGATAGTAATAGACCCTCGCCCGCGGACAAACGGGATTCTCTCGCAATGGCCGATAACAATTTGCCGAAAGTTTTCGCAGCTGAGGACTTTAACCCGGAGAAATGTGAGTTACTGGGCACACGCGATACATATGTCGAGGAGCCGAATGAAACGTGAAGCCGAACGATTTAAAAGGAAATCGTCACACGGCGGATCGTACTTTGTTTTCAGTCATGTGACGACCCGTCGATGGGATTGTTCGGGTTCTATGCCGTACCGTCTCTTTAATCCGACACATAAATAGTTAATTTACTAATTAATTACGTAATGAAATTGGAGGCAAATATAAAAATGCGCAAAGGACAGTAGGGATATTCAGTTGTAGTTATTTGATTCTTTTTTTTTTTACAGTCGTGAAGGAGCTGAGCGCGCAATGCGTCGGCGCGGACGAATTGAGGCAGCAGCGTGCGAAGATCCAGGAGCTGGCGAACAACACGTCCGCACAGTTGAAGCGGAACGTCTACCAGAACTACATGCAGTTCATCGAGACCGCCAAGGAGATCTCGCATCTGGAGAGCGAGATGTATCAGCTGTCCCAGCTGCTGAGCGAACAGCGCGCCCTGCTCAGCACCCTGGGCTCCACCAGAACGACGGGCGTTGTTTTCGAGGATCTGCCCGAGTCGCAGCAGGAGAACTCGGCCGATCCTATATCGAAGGAGGAGGAGCAGAAGCAGAAGCTCATTCAGCTGATTGAAAATGTGGAGGGTGCTCTGGTTGGTATTTGACAAGCGGCATGCATTGCTGCGCTCAATCACAGGGTTGCCACAGACGTGGAAAACCGGGAAAACCTAGAAAAGTCAGGGAAAGAATTATTGAGTTTTGTTTCGATAAAATGAATGATCCCTTTAAGAAAATTGTGAGCAAAGTTCAAAACTCTTTTATATATTGATATAAAAGAGTTTTGAACTTTGCTCACAATTTTCTTAAAGGGATCATTCGTTTTATCGACAAAAACTCAATAATTTTTGTACAGTGTTTTTTACGTATTGCTTTTTTTTATTTGAAATTTTTTTTTTAGAATTAAACAATAGATAACAGAATGAGATGATTTTGTATAAAAATTGAAAAAATTTCCGAAAATTATGATTTTGTTCGAGACTTCTCTCTGTTATCGCACTCGGAAATATTCTGAATATTTAGCGATATTAAAGAAATGTCTACTGAAATCTTTTTGCTTTTACCACTGAGTTTTTGTCTGGTTCCCAGGCAACGGAAAATTCAGTTATACCAAAGGAATTTCATTCTGTAGTTTAATGCATAACAGCAATGTCAAAGCGATGTTAATAATTTGTTGGCCTGAATTTCCATTTGGGATTGTATTATGTTGTTAAATTTTTAAATTTATGTTGCTTCTAATAATATAAATTACCTTTTTTGTAATATGTATCTTCTAAACATTAAGATTTAGAATTATACATATATTTGATGCTGATCATGGAAAATTTTCTGTTGTCTGAAAATCATGGAAAGTCAAGAGATTTCAAAATTCACTTTTTGTGGCAACCCTATATGAAATATTAATTTTGTATCGATAACAGATTTGTATATTATTTCTTTCTGTTTGCAGAGCCTAGCCGAGACTCCAGGACGCGTGTGTTTACACGAAGGTTCCCTGCTCGAGTTAGACCCGCTCGAGGGCACGCCGTTAAAGAGAATTCACGCATACTTGTTCAACGACGTCCTGATGGTCGCGTCATGGCTGGCGAACGGTGGCAGGCGCGGCCCGCCTAGGTACAAGATGCAGGCGGTCTATAATCTAGAGAGCCTGGCGATCGTCAACGTGAGGGATCACGGCACTGTGAAGCTGGCGTTCAAACTGTTGGCGTTCTCCGACACGAGGGTGTTCCAGTGCCCCACGGCGACGAGTAAAGTTAGTGGCGTTTGAGAAGCAACGATCGCAAATCGCGTAGGTGAAAGGGGATTTCGTTATCTGAAATCTTGTCTTGCAGAAAGAGTGGCTGGATAAGTGCGAGCAAGCGAAAAGGGCGAAGCTGGCGGAGGAGAATTCAGTCGACACGCCGGATAACGATAAGCATCCGAAGGAGGACAAAGCCGTGCCGTCTCGTTCGATGTCCTTGGAATCGAATACATTAGGTAAAATTTACAAAAGATAAAAATAGTCCTTCGTTTCTTAATATTCGTACATATTTTGTCTTCATTCATTTTAATTCTTTTTCTTGAATTTTTATCTATCGAGTTACTGATTATCGCATTTTTTTTTTTTTTTTCAAATTGTTCCTAGGGATGGACGACGACGATGACTCGGAATACTACGAGCCGCCGCCGGAGTGGGTGCTGGAAGTGGCCGAGGATCTGGACTCGTGCATAGCGCAACGTCACTTCGAGGAGGCTTACGGCTTGCTGGAGAAGGCGAAGGTTTACCTGAAGGACGCCCAATCGACGCCGCTGCTGACGGACATCCAGACGAAGGTGAACGAGAGAGGTTGCTCGCTGGTGAACGTGCTGACCAAGGAGCTGGAGTTGAGCGCGGACGCGAAGTCGCTGCAGGGTGGCGGTCTGCGAAGCGCTCGACGCGCGGTCAAGCTTCTGATACAGCTGAACAGGAGCGCGCAAGCGTGCCACTTGTACCTGCGATTGTGCAGCGCGGTGCTGAAGGCGCGGCTGAAGAGGATCAAGCGGGAGGGCACGACCGTGGCTTACGTGAAGCAGCTCAGCGCGATCGCCTTCAGCAATATAGTGGAGATAGCGAGAGAATTCCTGAAAACCTTCCCCAAATCTACAAACTGCACTTCCGGTAATTTAGCGTCGACGAGATCCGCAATCGACGTTTCGCGATCGAATAACTGGATTAATTTGAGTCACTTGTCGTTTAAGGCTTGGTTGTATGGTGCAGTCAGGAGGTGAAGTATTTAACGTCGCATATAGCTCAGCAGCTGTTTGTGCCGCAGGTCACGCTAAGCACACTGGTAGAATGCATTGTCGCCGTTCGAAGTCACTGTGATCAGGTGTGTACACTTTTCAATTAAGTGTTTTAGTATACTATGTGTATTTTATAAATATTTAGTATATTCAAAGATAATAATATATATTTGGTACATGAACTTTCTTTTGCTAACCATGCAAATTTCAACATAAATTTACAGAGCAATTCTCGAATTTTAGTTGACCCAGCTCGGCATGGACTTTCGTTATCAGTTAGACGGGCAACTCAGATCACCGTTAGCCAAAGCTATCCAGGACGCGGGTGAAAACTGTCTCGACACGGCGAAGCGTTACGTGGCGGAGGACACCTGGCGGCCGACCAATCTGGAAACTAGTCAGAATCTCCAGAAGCTGTTGACCGAGCTCGACGACCTCGGTATCGGCGTGCCGTCGTTCCAAACGAACGACTGTTGGATACCGTTGACGTACAACACGTTAACCTTCTCCAAGATCTACGTCAGTCTGTTAGAGGACTGCCTTAGCGTAGCCACACCCGAGCTTATATCCACGATAGACGGCGTGCTTGTGTCCGTGATGCGAGTCCAAGTACAGCATCTGATCGTCTCGCTCACGGATCCGAAGCTGAAGCAAGAGGTGAGCGTCCGAGTAGCAAGTTGCCAGTACATCAAGCTGTATCGTGAATTAATTCTAATCTTACAAGATTTTTTTCATTTTTTTTTCTCTAGCGGAAATTAGTACAAAATAATGCAGCCTATGTTAGAGACGTGATTATCGTCCGGGGCCTGGAACTGTACAAATCCACGACGAACCAGAAGTTCACGAAGCTGCTCGCTCTGAAGGAACAGATCGTATTCGAGTCCCCGTCGCCTACGAAGCCGAGACCGGCGCCGAGAACTTCAGTTCCTAAATACTCCACCACGGAATATCTCTAAACTGGAATGGAGAGACGTTCGAGTCGCTTTTTTGTTAATTTGTAGACGAAGATCAAAAATTATCGCAGGAACGAATGCCTATGCGCGAATGTTTATGCGTGCATACGCGAGAGACGATGTATTATATTGTACATAGGAGACCCATAATTTCTCTTCGGTAATAAACACACGTATCATAGTGAGACGATGTAGAAGTGGTTCGTTGCACTTCTAACGCAGGTAGACATTAAATCGTAATGCCATCGTAGAAACTTGTAGTACCTCGTAGACTACTTAACGGACACGGGAGATTCGACAAGAAAAGAAATCAGATCGCGCGGTTTCCCTAACGGGTGCAAAATGCAGTAATTTGTAATAACGTTGTAACATATCTACCAGTATGTTGAATTATTTACATTTAATTGGATATATATGTATAATTTATGTATGCCTATGATTATTTATATAATAGCACTATTTTGTACTGTTATCGCTGCAATTACTAATCTCATTATTCAGTCTCCTCTTCTTGGCGCGTATGTCAGCCAAAGTTTGTTCTATACTTCTTTGATCCTTCTTGTTTTCACTGGGAACTGCAAGAATTTAAAGTGACATTTCTATTATACATGTATATGTACAGGAGCCATCAAAATCTTTGAAAATAAGTTTCAGTAATCTTTACTGCAAACAATATTGAATATTGCTCGTTTATTATATGATCTCAAAATACAATTATACAATTAATTTATAATTCATCTTGATACATTAAATGAATATTAGTTATTTACTTTATAGTCATACGATAACGAATAACTCGTGTTTGTGACGAAAGTTAAGCAACTTGTACGTCTCTGTATTTTGTATCTAATACTCACCACATCCGTAGCTGCTGTTGGCTTCCGTTTTCCTGGCGGCTTCCAACGCGGCCTCCTTGCCGATCAAGTGCTGATACTTGTCCTTGTAAAAGCTGTTGGGCACAAAATTCTCCTTCCGTTTCCTGGACTTGGCGTACTCCACTTCCTCCTTGGCCTTCTGCTCTCTCTCCTCCTTCAGTCTTTTCGCGACTTCCTCGTTCCACTCCTCGCCCCGGCGCAGCGTGTTCAACTGATCCTCCGAGGGCGCGTGCTCCTTCTTGAAGATCATGATGTACCGATCGACGCCTTCCTCGCCGAAGGAGAAGGCCATGATGCTCGCCACTTCCGCCACATCGTGACTGAAGGCCCCCCCCCAGGATGGAAATCATGTATAATAATACAAGGATGTGTCAGGAGGGAAAAAAAAAACATTTTCAAAATACCGACTTACATGATGCTCCTGTGTATCTGGTCCATGGCAGGAAATTTGTACTCCTTCGCGTTGTCATCCTGTAGAAACTTGTTGAACTTCTCTTCGACCTACGTACAAAGGTATTGAGCGCGTTAGACAAACTGATTGATCGAAAGATAGAAAAGATGCAACTGTAAATAAGCTGCCTCACCTTCTGCCGGAAGATCTTCAACTTTTCCGCCTCAGCTCTTTGACGCTTCTGAAATTCCTCCTGCTGTTCTGCATAATCGAAATGAGTTAGTCAACGTAATTGTCAAATTGTCATTCGTTCGTCTTTTATTTTTTTTCTTTTTTCTTTTCCAAAGCGAACATTTTTAGGTTGGGAGTCAACTAACTTTTCATGAGGGCCTTCTGCTTCTCGTTCACCGCTGGCGGCTTGTCCATGGATTTTAGAATGGAGCCCAGTAAATCCATGATTCTCGTGTCGAAGGCAATTCGTTCGGTTCAACGCCAAGCGGGGAGAATTGAGGGGAAATCGCGGAAAATCGTTCCGTTCACGGGAACTCGTCAGAACGCTCAGCTGAACACACATATATATATATATACACACTAGACTACTAGAAGCTGACAGTCTGTTCCTTGTAACTTGTGTACCAAGTTGTCAGGGTCGTTAGGGAGCATCCACATCACATTAGGAGCGGAAAAATAAAAAACGCCTACTTTTGTCATGGTGATCGTTTTTCTGCGCTATTTTACAACTTTGATCGCAAAATTTACTTTGACACTGAAAATGCGATCAAATGTCAATTGCATGAAAAGACAGAACTCTACTGTTTACGAAGTTGCCGCCGTCCTCACGGTTGCGCATTTGATTGGCTCCGCGCTGGTAGCCTAAAAGCCAGGCAGACTTGTCCAGCGTTCTCGACTGTGATTGGCTCGCGCCACGTGAACGCCGCTCTCGCGATATATCTCGATTCCGGTACTTCCGGTCGAAGTGCGGCGGTAGCCAGCCACCAGCGCAGCACCATCAGCAGCGGAGCAGCACTGAGCAGCAGCAGCAACGAGAAGCAGACCACGGGGGACGCACGCACGTACGCACGCGGAGTAGCGATCGTACGCGCGTGTACGCGGTGTGTGTGTGTGTGTACGCGAAGAGTGTGCGCTGGAAAAATAACTATTTTTTTAAGACCCGTCCCGAGCCCGGTAACCCCTGGTGGATCATCGGATCTGATCGAAACGCGCGGTGGTTTTCGTTGCGGTGTGTGCGACTCCTCGTGTCCCGAACTCCCTCACGATCTCTCTCTCTCTCTCTCTTTCTCTCTCATCTCTCTCTCTCTCTCTCTTTCTCCCACCTCCCCATCGCGCGAAGAGAATCGTATTATCCGTTTAGCCTAGCGGGCCGGCTGAGTGTGTGCGCCGAAACAACTGATTAATATGGCGAACAGCATAGCACCGGACTCGTGGGAACAGCAGGCGGACACGAACGGCGACATCGTCGGCCCGCCTACGTCGCAGGACAAGTCCATCGAGAGCAAGTTCTCCACCCTGAATGTCAACGCTGCGGAATTCGTGCCTTCCTTCTGCATCAACTCGTCGCCGCAGAGCAACGTCGCCGCGACCACGACGGCCGACAGCAGCAGCAGCAGCAGCAGCAGCCCCTGCAATGTCGCCGCCACCACCTCCACCACCACCGCATCCGCCGCCGTTTCCGCCGTCTCCGCCGCTGCCTCCGCCTCCTCCGCCGCCGCCACCGTCATGAGCACCGTAACCACAACCACCACCACCACCACCACCACCACCACCACCTCCGTGCCCGTCGAGATACATCATGGTTAGTCGCCCCCAGCTGATTGCCGAGAATTTCGTGCAAAAAAAGGCCCGCGCGCTCTCGTGGCACCGCACCGTCGTGTTGTGACACACGCACGCGGTCGCGACTAACCCCCTTCGTTTTCATTACGCACCCCCACCCCGGGATCCTCCGTCCCCGTGGGACGATTTGTACGCGTGGCGGACTCACGCGTGGCCTCACGTCCACGTTTTCCGCGTGCGTCAATCCGCGTGGAGGGTGACCCACGCGGTATCCGGACGTTGCGCTCGCAGATACCATATGTTGTCACTTATGCGGGAGAGGACCACGTTCGTTTCTGACCTTACGTCAGACTGCGACCGTTCTTTTTGCATTAACGTTATTCGTGTACAATTCGGTCGATTGTTGAAATTGGATACCGGGATCTTGTGATAGAAACTGTAACTGCGAAAAGAGCGAGACGCAGCGGAAGAGATTGTCGTTGCGTACCTCGTTGTTGGGTGTTTAATTACGATTTATTTCTGCTCAATGTTCCCGCTTTGTGTCTGTGCGTTATGCGGCATTCAGTTGAAGGTTCAAAGCCTTTTGTCCGTGCTTTGATCTTAGGTTTACATCTATTTTCAATAATTAGATTACCTTGCTGAAGTTTGAACAAATATTTTAGGGATGTGCCGTGCACAGTATTGATGATAAGTGCACGTCGAACTGATATCTTTCTTTTTAACCTTTGTAGCTTTGCAACGAAGAAAGAATTGCAACTCAGCATGAACTTTTATCACATTTGTAATATCTTTCTTATAATTACTTTAAAAGATTCATAAATTTATTTAGTTTTATTTAAATTTTATGCGGGAAATTATCACAAATGTTTGACACGAAGGGGAAAAGGCAAAATTAACAAAGTAATCGGCAAATTAATTATTTTTTTTAGAATGTATAAATTACAGATTAAATTAATTAAGATTTAATGTCAACGACTTGCTGAGATAAAACATGTTTCATGTAAAGCAATTGACATGCACATATCTAATCAAGAAATTCCTTTTTAATCTGTTATAAAAAAATGTGTATCTGTGTTATTTTGTATGTATTCTGAAGATTCTTAAGAAGTGTGTGTGTGTTTTTTTAATAGGAAATTCTACTCCCGTTGTTCTGTCAGATCCAATTGGCAGTCGAGTTGAGGAACCTCCTGCTGGAGGAGGGGCTCCACCGCCGAACGTCAATGACCAACTAAATACCAGCCCGGAACATCAACCTGCAGACTCCTGGGAAGAAGCTGCAGTTGATGGAGATCCTCTACTTACTCCGGAAAACGAGGAAGTAGGTATAGATTTGACTGGAAACTTGAACAGATATTTCTTCGGCAGCGATATATATTCAGGAACGACGGCGTTCTAAATAAGTTACATTGACTTTCGATAGATTTTGTTTAGCATTCACTCTATCGTTATCTTTGATATTAATTCCAGGCTGATAATGACGAGGACGAAGAACTGGTTGTTAAAGTACCCAAAAAGAAACCTGTCAAAGTAGCGGAAGACACTAAAAGCAAAAAGGAACACGTTAACGTTGTTTTCATAGGACACGTGGGTAAGCAATCAATTTGTAAAGATTATAAAATGGAATATAATGATCATAGAAGAGATTTATTTGGATACATTTTTAATAAAGATATAATAATCATAGAAGAGAATTATTTCGATACATTTTTAATGAGTCTGTCGATTGTAAGATATTAAAATGATTATATACCTGGTGTTTTGCAGACGCTGGGAAATCAACTATTGGTGGCCAGATCATGGCGCTTACGGGGATGGTTGACAAACGTACCTTAGAGAAATACGAGCGGGAGGCGAAAGAAAGAAGTCGGGAAACATGGTACTTAAGTTGGGCGCTGGACACGAATCAAGAAGAAAGGGAAAAGGGGAAGACTGTGGAAGTAGGGAGAGCCTACTTTGAGACAGAAAGAAAGCACTTTACAATATTAGACGCACCCGGCCATAAAAGCTTCGTACCGAATATGATTGGCGGCGCGGCACAAGCCGATTTGGCGGTCCTCGTTATCTCTGCGAGGAAAGGCGAATTCGAGACGGGCTTCGACAGAGGGGGTCAAACGAGGGAGCACGCTATGCTTGCTAAAACCGCCGGTGTCAAGCATTTGGTTGTATTAGTGAATAAAATGGACGATCCTACTGTCGAGTGGGACGAGGGCCGATACAATGAATGCAGGTATACATCGAATGTGCACGCCAGATTTAGAAATGGATATATATATTTTTTTTTATATGTAGAAAGAAAGAGAGATTATCTGTGTCAGAAAATACATTTAAAAAGATTTCACCAAAAAAATTAATTGGGAATAACTTGAGAATAATTTGAGGGAAATTATTAAAGTAATTACGATCGATTTCTTTACTCTCTTAAATAAAATATTTTTTACACGTATATTCTGATTACTGAATGATAATGCGCGTGCGTTTCTCACGTTTCACACGTATAACGTTAACGTATCTCTTTCAGGGATAAGATACTGCCATATCTTCGTAAATTAGGATTCAATCCTGCGAAAGATCTTACGTTCATGCCAGTTTCTGGTCAGCTCGGTATCGGCTTGAAAGACCCGATACCCGAACATCTCTGTAATTGGTACAGCGGCCCACCATTCATACCTTTCATTGATTCGCTACCCTCGCTTAATCGTAAGAGCAATGGACCTTTTATCATGCCGATTGTCGACAAATACAAGGACATGGGGACAGTGGTTATGGGCAAGGTTGAAGCGGGTGAAGCCAAAAAGGGACAGTCGTTGCTCGTAATGCCAAATAGGGTACGTATATATATTTTTGATTTCTAAAATTTACGTTATTCTGAATATCTAAATTATATCTTACGTTGGCGCAAAATGTTTGTTAGTTTCTGTTAAATTCTCTTGTTTTCCTCCTAAAATGTTCAAAGCAGAGAACCCTTCGTTCTGACTTTACACCAGACTGCGACGGTTTTTTTTGCATTAACATTATTTTGCTGAGTGTACAATTTGGTCGTTACACGATTGTTGAAATTGGATACCGAGACCCTGTGATAGAAACTGTAATGCAATGATTTTTTTAAGAAAGCGATTGAAAAACTTTTTCTGAGTAGAAAGACTGATCGAAGCCAATAATTGCTGTTAAACAATAAAAAAATGTTTTAAAACCGCAATTTCATTTTCAACTTTCATATAACAGATACAACGAATTTCTTGTACCAACCTAATGCAGAAAAGAAAATTAATATTTTTCTTCTATCATGTAATTTTTGTTAATATTCGTGCTTTATATTTTGTAGCATAAGTAAGAGATGGCATGTACGCCTATGAGAATGTCTTTATTTTAAATGACGCAGACGGCGGTAACGGTGGACCAGCTGTGGTCGGATGACGAGGAGGTGACGTCTGTCGGACCCGGCGAGAATGTCAAGATCAAGCTGAAAGGCATCGAAGAGGAGGACGTCAGTCCCGGATTTGTCCTGTGCGACAGCAACAATCCTATCAAGACCGGGAAGGTCTTCGACGCGCAGGTGGTGATTCTGGAGCACAAGAGCATCATTTGCGCGGGATACAGTGCGGTCATGCACATTCATTGCGCCGCGGAGGAGGTCACGGTGAAGGCGCTGATCTGTCTGGTGGACAAGAAAACCGGCGATAAAAGCAAGACGAGGCCGAGGTTCGTTAAGCAGGACCAGGTGGCTATAATGAGAATCGAGTGCGCGGGAGTTATATGCCTCGAAAGATTCAAGTTATTCCAACAAATGGGCCGCTTCACTCTTAGGGATGAAAGTGAGTACGACGATCACTTCTCTCTTTTTTTTTTCCCCCTTTCTCCGTCGCCACCGTTTTCCTCTTGTTTGCTCTGTGGCTGCGATAATGTTCCCGATAAATTGTATACACTTGTGTAATTTCAGATAAAACTATCGCAATTGGCAAGGTGCTGAAAGTCGTCGAGTAAAGGAAGAAAAAAAAACTTGCTTAAGTGTTACGACAGATTAAATAATAAAGAAAAAAAAAGATCATTATTTCAATGTGACAAATATGTGACGATGCAAGGCGAGCACACGAGATATTAAGCAAACCAAACGGGCATGATGAAATTCTGGTGAATTAGTAATAATGTAACATATAACACAGACACACACAACTCACACCTATGTACCGCAGAGCTATACAAACAATACGTGCGTACACGTGCTACGACGCAACGGGTAACGGGGTGGGGGGTGGGGGGAAAAAAACCGGGGAGAAGGGGAAAAAAATATTTATAGCCTGATACAAGAGCAAATAGATTCGATTATATAGGTAAGGAGACATACACAATCGAAAAAGAACCGATGAGAAAAAATAAACTCAAGAGCGTGTGTTCCTTTTATTAGATAAGCTGAATGACGGCACTTGCATTGGAAATAATTATAAAAAAAAAACGGATGATCAAATAATTAACCGTGTCTCCTTGATAATAAAACAAGAAAAAACACGATATTTTTATTCTTCTGAGGTGCGACACGCGGAAGCGGGAGTAAGAAGTGATTGATATCGATTGCGGAAATTAACATTTAAGGAAATATATGATTAATATTATAATTATTATTGAATAATTATTATTAAAGTGGTGGTAAGAGTTGGAAAAAAAAAAGAAAATTTATTGAATAAATCAACAAAATAGTGTTACACAACAATTTATAATTATAAAATTAATATTACAATTATTATTATACTGTTTCTTATTATATTGTCATTAAAAACAAATTTGCAAAAAAGTGTGCTCTGATAATTTTCGTAGGAACGTGGGATGTACGTCAGTACTGGTGTACGTCGCTCTGCAGTGTGACGGATTTCCTATGTATATATATATATATTTTTTCTTTTCCGAGTTAGAAGTAAATGGAATACAGGCCAAGTGTACAGCACACCGGAATTTGCAAATATTCAAGGCGCACAAATGCGTCCCGCGCGCGCGTTTATCTCGCCTAATATAATTATTTCTAGTTCGGCGATGACCTTAAAATCGTCCCCGATTTACGGTCCGCTGCAATTGTTCGACGAACGAATAGATAGACGAGGGGAAGGAAAAAAAAAAGAAATGCGCTAACTTAAATTACGCCCGTAATTCTTTCTCTTCTCTTAAGGGAGAACATTTTTTTTTCTACATATTAATGTCATAGAGGATATTTGCGAATGCACTGGGTGCAGTTCCTCACTCTTGGCGCGCAGGATAAATGCTTCGCGAGGTTCAACGAGAGATGGTTTTATTCAATTTATTCGCCAAGGACGCGATCGATATTCGAGTTCGCACGGACAACTTCGGTGGGCTTATATTTATAAGTCCCTTCTTATTTTTTTTACACTTGCATTTTCCTTTTCCCTCCACGGGAAACGTCCGTTTCGTTTTTTCGCGGATCTTCGCGGATATACGAATATTCGTTCTCGTTTCAAAAATTGGCGGAAAAACGCGCTAGGGAAAATGCAAGTGAAAAGAAAAAAAAAAGACCCCGCTATTCGATATTGCACGCCCTGTCCCCGGTTCCGATCGCGGCGAGGTTGGACAGCCTGCAATCGCGGAGAGGACGGATCGCGCGCGTCGCGAATTGATGCCGCGCTCGAATTACATCCCTCGATTTTCCGGTAAGTCGTCCGCTCTCTTCTTTCCTTTCTCATCCTTATATGCTGAATATGCTCTTCCATTCATTTCTCTCTCTCTCTCTCTCTGTCTTTCTTCACATCGCGCGCGCAGAGGAATTGATCGCCCGATCGTGCGGTCATTGCGGATCCGGGGCGAGTTTCGCGTAGCCGAGCTTCTGGAGCACCTCCTTGATCTCGCGGTACACCGTCGGATCCTCGATCGTGCTCGGAATCTGGAAAGGAAAGGAAACGTCCGTGACGTCTGTAAGCTGGCGGGACGGAGTGGCGGAACGAGCGGGTGTGTAAGTCTTTCGAATTTAAAGCGAGATTCGTCTCGCGTTTATACAATCTCGACTCGATGTAACATTAATTAATAATATACTGTTTAATCCTTGCACTTCGCTCTCGCGGGCGGGGAGAATACATGAAATGACGAATTCAAATTTCCGATTGATTCCGATCGAACGCGCGTCGCACGTATGTACGAGAAACGCGTCGACGTACTCGACGGAGATTTCCGTGATCGCGTGCTTTTATTACTATATATATATACTCGTTGTTCCTACCTTGACTTGCTTCGATCGCGCCAACGTGGCGATCGACTTTCGGATTATCTTCCCCGATCGCGTCTTTGGCAGCGCGGTAATAGCGGCGGCGGTGCGGAAAGACGCGATCGGCCCCAGCATGTTCCTCACCCGCGTCACCAGCTCCTGATTTATCTCTTCCTCGTTGCTTATCGCGTCTAAAGGAAAAAGGACCCTTTATTAATGCTAATTTCAAATGCAGTTATATATTGAGATATCTCTTGGATTTTTATTAGCTCCATGTAATTGTTTTTTTATTGTATTTTAAATTAATATTCGGATTATTATTAATAATCAATATACACTCGAACTATTACATAATATATTTATTAATTTAGGCTTTGATCAAACTGCTGTCAATTTAATTGATTTATAGATAGGCAGAATTACTTATAATAATAAATGTGAATTTATCGTCCCTAATCTTTCCTTTCATATGTCAACAAAAAAAAATTAATAATTCTTTTTGTAAAGAAATACAATACAGATGTTGACACATTAAATAGTACAGATATTATTTTATAATTAATTTGATTGAAATCATTCCTTCAATACTGAGATGTGTATTGAAATTTATGCATGGAAAGAAGAAGAAGAATGGTTTTCAAGTATTTAAAAATTTAGCTACATACAGATCTTTCTGTATACAGAAATTAATTTGATTGAAATTATTCCTTCAATTGTGAGATGTATTGAAATTTATGCATGAAAAGAACGATTTTTAAGTACTCAAAATTTAGTTACATACAGATCTAAACATAATTATATTAAACTGTCAAAGTAATTATATTGGCTCGAACTGGCTATTGGAATGTTAAATTTTTTGCATCATTATCATCATGTTGTTTGAGCGTCCTACATATAATTATTTTGATGGCAACATAATATGTGTGTGCGAAGTTATCACTCCAACAATAAAATTCCATATTAGTTCTGATTCGAGTTTCCGCTTCATTTTGAAGAGACGAAGAATTATCTATAATTTACAACAAGAGTTCTGTATGTGTAAGATTCTTAATATGTAAGATTCTTAACAACAGTTTAATTTAAATTTAAAAAATGGGGTGCTAACTTCTTATAAAAGTTTAAATTAAAATTTTAAATTAAACTAATTTTACATACGCCTTAACATAATTATTTTTAGATCTGTATTTGGCCTAATTTTTATATACTTCAACAAAACCGTCCCTTCTGTGTGTATACGAAGTGGAAAATTTGTTGGATGTTGAAGATAAAAGCATTTCTTTCAAGGTACCTTCGGAATGCATTATGAACGTACCTTCTCGTCTAACGTAGAGGCACAGCGGTACTTCGCCCTTCGTATGATCGGGTACACCGACAACCGCAGCGTCCACCACGTCGGCATGAGCTAGAATAATATCCTCCAGCGCTGCCGTGGATATTCGATGACCGGCTACGTTTATAATATCGTCATCCCTCGCTGTGACGTAAACGTAGCCGAACTCGTCGATGTACCCCGCGTCCATCGTGTCGTAGTAACCCTGCAAGAACGAGATTTCATCTCGCGATCGACATAATTAACCCCCGAACTTAATTTTTATCGACAGATCTTTCAGCATAAATTTGGAGTTAATCTTTTTTTTTTGGCAAAAATATCTTCGACATTGATGTACATATATATTTTTTTAAGATTTTAAACGATCACGAAAGAATTTAGCGAGCCAAGTTTCAAGAAAAAATGGGATGGAGTAAAAGAAGTAGAATAAATACACACGCATCAGGCTAGCTTAGGTATGCATTGCATGTACATTTGCTCCATGGCATCGTTAGCATAATTGCAAGCACGCGGTATCATATACGCGTATTTACTTACCGGAAATGTCGAGAAGTATACTTGCTTGAACCGTTCGGATGCCCGATAAAGGGTCGTCATGCATCCAGGTGGCAGCGGTAACTTTATCGCGATACGTCCGAGTTCGTGTTGCGGCGCTTTACTCCCGTCGTCGCGCAGAACGTGTACTATCGACGATAAATTCATAAGTGATTTTAGGAGGGATGGACGAAGAGTTTATTACGGAAGCGGAATTGCTCGAACAGGGTGATAATCGAATGTACATAGCGTCGTGAAAAAAAAAAAAATCGGTGAAAGCATTCCGACCGAAAGCTGAAAACGATCGAGGGGACTCACTTTCGTATCCGGGTATAGGAAGTCCCGTACTGAACTTGGGCAAATTAGCGTAATGACCATATCCTAAGCACAGCGCCGTGATGGGGTGTCCGGATTCCGATTGCCACCAATTATTTAAAATGGGCACTTTAAACGCTTTCTCGGCCCAGGCTTTCGTTTCGTAATCGCAAAACTCGCCGGCCACGAATATCGTTTTCAAGCTGAAAGAAAAGTGATCTATATGAGGAGAGAATCCGTTTCTAATTTGTTTTTGTGAGAATTTATTTAACTATACATAAAACAAAGCTTGCGTATCAATCTGAATAATACACACATATACATTTTTCTTGCGTAAAATTATACTAAACGGAATAATTGCGAGCATTAATTCTTTTTTTCTCAAGGCCGGTTGTTTCACCTTCCGATTAACTATGTGGCAATTCATCTAATGGATAAATGCCTGTGCCAACGCTATTGGCCCAATAGTCATTTATCTGTTAGATAAATTATCGTATAATTTAGCCGAAAATGGAACGATTGGTCATGCATGCGAATTGTATAGTGCATTGCAATTCGAAATAATTAGATATCGTGATCGGAGAGATAATCCACTTGTTTGAAACTTACGACTTTAACGAATACTTTCTTCCTAATAGCGTTTCCGGATCCGCTCGTCTTATAACTCGTAGAGCAGTGGGCACGCAGAATAACGCATTTACGCTATGTTGTTCAATAATTCTGGGGGGGAAAAAAGAGAAGACTTTCTTAAAATAAATTATCAACGTTAATACATCAAGAGATGATAACGTTAAACGTGATATCGTCGATAATCCAACAAAAGCTGAGTAAGAGATACAAATTGAACTTCGAATAAAAGAGATTTTCCTCTGTCAGAAAGTGTCATAAATTTCTTCCAAACAATATCGCTTTAACAAACGGTGATTCATACCTGAAATATTGACTAGCATCCGGTGTTCTATCGGGTTTTCCTTCGTACATGACGCTCGTCGCGCCGTAGACGAGGGGACCATAGCAAATGTAGGAATGCCCGACGACCCATCCCATGTCGGAGGCCACCCACCAAACAGAGTTTTTGTTCATTCCGTAAACCGTTTCCATGGTCCAGCAGAGTGTCACCAGGTGACCGCCGATTGGCCTTATAATTCCCTTCGGTTGCCCTGATATCAAACAGTTCTCGTGATCGCATAACTGATCGTGCATGATTTAAGGGTTCGATCAAAGAATCGACTTAGTTTATTATAAAAAAAATTAAAAGTGACGCGCGATAGATAGTTCCGAGAATGAAAAAGGGCGAGAGAGAAAATGTTTCCAACGGGAAATGAAAAAGAATTGTGTGAAATCATTTCCGGGGGCGTCGCTGGGTTTCTCTATCTATTAACTGCGTACATATTTCAGGAATTACCTGTAGTTCCCGATGTGTACAATATGTACAACGGATCGTTCGCCTCGACCATTACGCACGGATGAGGTTTCGATTGCTTCATGAGATCGTCCCAGTCGAGTTGCGACTCGAGTAACGGCGACTCCCACACATTTCTTCTTTGAAATACGATACACTTCGGCTTCGGTACAATGATCATATCCATGGCGCCGTTTAGCATAGTAGTATACCTTCGAGTTAAAGAAAGAGCGTAAAAGGACTGAAAGAAGCGTTGAAGGTTCAAGAGTTTTAAATAGAAACGTTTGAAAAACATGCAATATTGTCAGTGCAGAGAAATTGAGAGAGAATTTTGCATTATAATGCGTAAACTAAATATTAAATGTTGATATATTTTTTATCAATATCAATCGATTAATTATCAATATCAACGTGCTAATGTCTATCTAACATTTTTCTTAGAAAACTTTCTAGGAATCTGTTGTAAACATGCTGCTGTCTAAAGGCGCAATTTTGGTGAATTTTTCAGAACACCTTGAATAAAAATAATCACTTAATGTTTAACATTTAAGTATTAGTCGTACTTAATCACTTTGGACGGTTCGAGGCCGCAACTCGCGGCGATAACAACCTTCGGCTCGGCATGATCGATTCTCGACGCCAGTTCGCTCGCTGCGAATCCTGAAACGCAGTATTACCGGCAAGTATAATCGCATTGTTTTAGTAATCGAATTGATAATTTTGTTTTGAAATATTTTTGACCCGGATCCCTATTATCACTGTCAAAACGTTTTAAAAATTCGCAAGGATAATGCTGAAGTCCAAAGGACTAGATTTGTAAATAAATCCCTCTTGTTTTGAATAAAGAAATAGATAGGAAGTATATCTGAGATATACATATATAAGAAAAATTACATAAATATGTGAATTTTAATCGTAGTCAATTCTACACGCATGTTCTCAATTCGCGCACGTTTTACTATATCGATTCTACTTCTGACGCGGAAGTCCACATGAAAAGAGACACTACGCACAGTGTATTATTAGCAAAATGAAATTTATTTTACGTAATGGCGGCGATTACCATCACCTTGTTATTACCTCCAAAGACCACCGAGTGAATCGCCCCGAGTCTGGCGGTGGCGAGAATCGCGATTATAGTCTCGGGGATCAGCGGCATGTATATAATCACCCTGTCCCCTTTGCGCACCCCCAGATCCGCCAACGCGCCCGCCAGCACGGACGTCTTTTCTAAGAGCTCGTTGTACGTCACTTTGCGTATTGACGATGTTTGGGGGCTGTCGTGGATGAGGGCCGTCTTCTCCCCGTACCCGGCGTGCACATGACGATCCACCGCGTTGTAACAAGCGTTTAATTCACCGCCGACGAACCTGCGTGAGAGAGAAAGAGAGAGAAAGAAAAAAAGAAATGAGTTCTCTTTATAGCATATAGTCGTTTCGCAGGCTACATTACACTCTCACGAGACCAATTAGGGGGATTTTATTTCTAAATGTTCCCAAGTAAAGCTCTTTGTAAATCTCGCGTAACGCGTCTACATTTAAACGTAACTTCGCGTAACCCATGATTCGAGGCGGTCATAAATTGTTCGTCAATGAGAGAAACGAAATATACACTTTTCTCTGAAAAAAAATCCGAGATTTCCTAAAATATTTAGCGAAATGTTTGAAAATACAGAACCTTCGCAAAATAAAACGTTTTAAAAGAAATAGAAAACAGGAAGATTATTTGCAATAAGTTTTTTTTTTAAGCTGCGTTTGAATGATAGATTGAATAATCCCTAATAAAAGAAGATTCGTTTAATGATTCTTTTCGAAATATGTACCATTTGGTGAATGGCTCGTTAGAATTGTCCAAGACCTTGTGCCAAGGCTTGCTCCAGTCGATACAATCGGCAATCTCGCTCCAAAATTCCTCCGGGTGCTCCAGCGACTTCTTGTACGCTTCTTCGTACGTAAAGCACTCGTTCCAATGTGGGCTCATAATGTAATCTACAAGGGAACAATAATTAAAATGACGGTAATCTTTTTGTCACAAAAGCACAGCCTGCGGCCGCCTCTGACCTTTGACGAGACTTGCCATCGCGGAAATTTATCATTAAGTCACGTTACGGAACTAAACAGGGAAACTGTATCGAAAATAGTATTTTGACAAACTTTATAAGAAACAGATCTTAGTTTGTTCTAGTCCGCGTTATTACTGCTTCAATATTTCTTGCCTCGCAACTAGGGAATTTGCATTATCTATTTAAATTTTCTATTTGAAAGAAACGTTTAAAAAATACAGTCACGTTCAAAACTCCAGGTGCGCTTAAATAAATTTCATAATTTATATAGTATGTAGATATGTCGAAGTAAATACAGTAAAGTTTATTAACACAGCTTTATTTATTAATAAATTATCAGTATTTAATATTTCGTTACGCTTCTCTTCCGTTTTATAATTTCTGTAATTCTTTTTGATAAATTTTTCTACTAGTTTTCTGTAAGTGGATTTCGTTGTTTACTTCCATAATTGCAATTTGTAAATTTTATTTCAAAGTGCATTTTCAATTAGGGATCTTTTTCTTTAAATGAATCTTTAAATGTCTTTCCTTTAGTCTCTCGATATTTATTTAATTATTAAGCAATAAATTTCGAGAAATCACTAAAAGAAGAAGTAAAATTCGTCATTTTTCAGAAAAACTTTATTAATAGCGTATCTCATATAAGTTTGGACATGACTGTACCGTTCATAGTTATCTCACTAATATAGTATTTAAACACAGTTTCAAGTTCTTCTGTAAAAAAGTTGTAAACTAGTAAATACAATTAATGTTTGCTTACAAGTTGTAAACTAGTAAATACAGTTAATGTTTGTTTAAAAAGAATTTAAATGAATTTTTTAAATATCTCTACAATAAATAATGAGTTACCAGACATAATAGCAACTCTTCAGTGTGCTTCAGTGTGCAGTGTGCAGAATTTTTACTGATAATAAAAAATGCACATATATCTTAAAAGAAATTATTATTACCTATAATTACATATTTTACTAAGATATTACACGGTGTGAACTTTTGCGCACCGGTATTCCTCTTTATTGGCACGTCTTATCATCGAGATTTCATATCGAGGAGAGGCTAAATTAAATTTCATCCCTTACGTGCAATTTATCTTCTGCAATCTCTCTTATTAATTAACTATAAGTCAACGCGATCTTGACGCTTCCTTTTTTCTTCTATCGCCTCGTTTAATTATCGTGAGATAATGGCGCGAGGCGATACGGTATTTTTCAGAAACGCCTCCTTGGCGCGAAGATACAGACTCCGACTTTTTATCCGGCATGAATAATTTATACCAACGCGCCGCGCTTTGCACGAGAAGTTCGTAGCAATTTTCTATACGGGCCGTTTTCCTTTAGCGCGGTCTCGCCCACGTGTTTGTTTCCGCGTATCGTGAATTACGGGGGAGGGGGGTTACGTACGTCGCGTGTGCGATACGCTTGCCTTAATACACCCCGATATCGGCGAGGTCGCGAATAACCGAGAGAGTCACAGGGAGAGCCAACCGTGGACCCCCTACACGACTTTTCCGTCTCCTATCTCGTCTCACTCCGATTTTTCCCGTAACCCACGCATCGCCGCGCATCCCGTGGGGCCACCACCGCGATATTTATCCGGAGAAATTACGAGGAAATGTAACGCGACTGGGGAACACACGATGACTGGAAATGAAAACGTTCGGGACGTTAACTCGGATTCCTTACGACGCGTAGAGATTATGATTTTTTATATATTTTTTTTGTTTTTATTTAAGTGAGGATTCGAAAAAGCTCTTTTCGCGGGGAAATGACGGGAAGATCTGTCGTATGGATGATAGCGAAAAATGAAAAATACATAGATCGTCGTGTAGTACCTTAGAAAAATATATTTTTTGGTGAGATACGAAATAAATGCATATTTTATCCGGCATTCGGATATGTCATGTGAAATTTCAATGTTATTGAACAGGGAGACAATCAACGATAGAAAATAATTTTTTACTTATAAAGAAAACGTACAGAGAAATTTTTTTTTAGCTTAAAAACAGTTGAAAAGGATTAAAAAGCTGTTTTGATTTAACTGATTTAACTTGTAAGGCTATAATTAACTTTTACATATACCTATTCATGTTGGCATAGAGAAAAACATTCTGTGATAAGATTCAGTTCAGATATTTTAAGCGAGTTTAAAATATTCAAACAAATCTTAAGAAGTGTAACCGAACTCTCCAATTGGTCTAAAACTCATATTTTATGGCTTTCGAAACGTAGAAATCGTATTTACTCGCCAAGAGACGTATTGTCCCTTCTCGTCTTGTTTATTGTGTAACGTACCGTGCAATGCAATAAAATCTCTGCTTTTAAATACGATTGTATAATCAAATGAAAACGAAAGTGACAATATTTCTTCAGTCGAGTCGTTTTTTATATGTCTCTAGGCATGGACTGAATTTAATAATAACTGTTTTTAATTATTCTCCTTTTACTGAAAAGTATTCACTTCCGGCGCTCTAAATTCAGTTTACTCCCATGAGAAATTTCTTCTGGGATTACACTCAGCTTTTCTCTCTCTTTTTCTCCATTATATGTGACAGTACTTTAGCGTATTATAAGATACCGCTAAATTACTTTACGGAAAATGTGATGTAATATAGATTATTTTATGGAAACAATCTAGTATATTTATATAATCAACCGTACAGAGCGGAGAAAGAGAGAGAGAGAGAGAGAGAGAGAGAGAGAAAAAAAGAGGGAAAAATTATTTTAATATGTTATGTGCAAAGTTCTGGTAAGAAAAAGCCACGGCTTGAATCTGCTGCGTTGAATATTTCAGCATTATGTCCTCCTTTACAAACACATCTTTCGCGAAAATTCTGCGGGGATTTGGGATCGAGGAATTCTCAAGATGTGTATCAAGCTGTATGGTACAGCGGGGTAATTTGAACAGTGAGGAAATTTGGATAATAGTAAGCATTTGCAAGAATTTCAAAAAAATAATTAGAGACGCTTTGTTTCATATTTGTGATTAGCAACATAGAGAATACTTTGGTCTACATATTCATATAATTGTTAAAAAATATCTAATTAATCTATAGATCTATATTAATATAGATATATATTAAGCAAGGTTAGCAAAGAATTTCTGTTGTGACTGTAGATTATAAGACTTTGCTATCTGAAGCTTTTATGGAATCTATATAAAAAGTATGAAAACAATATAATCTAAAAATGTTTCCTGCCCGTATTAACAATTATCACGTCGACTAGTGGCGCATTTTGTTCAGTTGTTTTAATATTATATTACAATGTTTTTAAGTCGGCGTACGGGGAAATTTGAATAAATTTTTATGGGGCAATTTGGATAACGCATTCAGTTTCCTAGAATATTTATATTTCAGCTGTTTTAAGATAAATTTCATTATATTAGACATTAAGCATTAAAAAAAAGAATGCTCAATTGAATGGGAGCAAAGAGAGCATGGAACAAGCCGTTAACGTTGTAGCTGTCATTGATGATTTCTGCTGCATATTCAATTTAAGGGTAAAATTATTACTTTTCGAGAAATTGTTCAAAAAGTTTGAAATTATTCAAATTACCCCGCTGTATCCTATAGCATCTTATTTCAGAGAAATAGAGAGAGCTACGCAACCCGGAAGCAACTTTATCAGAGAGAATGCGCGGAAGCGAGTTCTGACAATAGCGAACCGGATGGCTGTGAGCGATTTTCGGCTCCGGGGAGTCTGTGTGGTCAAATCTAGGTTGTGCCACAGTTAATATATATATATACCTATATGTCTTCGTATAGATGTCTGTCGTTGATCTTCCAATTTTTACATCTTTCACTTAGCTTAGTAATTAGTTGAAGTAATTTACGTTATTAGCAAGATTAGAGATGTAAAAAAAGTTTTTTTTTTTTACTTTTTGAAAACCAAATGAAAAACGAATTGGAAGCACGCTTATTGTTTCCGGAATTTTTACAGTTCACACTAGTAATTGACATCTTAAATATGCCTGTTTTATAACAGTTTGACACACACACACACACGATTTTTACATAAAAAATTAATAAAACAATTTCACACACACACACACACACACACACACACACACAGAGAATCGTACAACTGACAAGAAACGACCATAAATGTCTAATTCTCGTTCTTCTAAGTAAGCTCCACAAATTTACATATTTTTACGTACAAAATGACATTTAAAGACAAATTAGTCATTAACTTCGAAACAATATATAATAAATGTAAATTAACGTTAGGTATACATAAATTAAATTAGATAAATTTTAATTGCTCCCCTCAGGGTTACAAATACTTTACACATATCTAATGTTATACTAATAACGTACTAATAAACGTACATACTAATTGCAAAATTCTGTTAAGACAAACGGAAATGTCCAATCATATTTACTCATGCACATACATTAACTGTCTTTTTTTTTCTCGATTTATGTAGAGATAAAAAATCCATAAAATTTTCCTACGAAAAGGAGGAAGTAGGAAGCACATCGATAATTCTATTTCACTGCCGATTACGTGCCTATGTGCTCTTAATTCGTGTCTGACTCGCGTAATTTGTCCCGGAGTAAGGAGTAGAACAAGTAAAGAGAGAAAGAGAGAGAGAGAGAGAGAGAGAGAGAAAGAGAACAATATGATACAGCAACTGGAAAACAGCAGATGCGCCCGATAATTTAATTCAAGCGCTAGGTAGCGTCAACAGATCTCCCGTTCCCGATGGAATTCGACGCGATCGACGCTAATCAAAGCGAATATCGGGTAAAATCTGGATGGATGCGTAGTAAAATCATCCGTAAAGTGTTCTGTGTTTTCAAGGCTGTTAGCGCGATTCGGTATCGTAGAAATATTTCAAGCTTTTGTTATACACTTTTGTTAATTCTTAAACGAGTAACATCAGTCTGTCGAATGTATCTTCTCTCTGTTATTCGCACACTAATATTATCAATACTATGAAATGTTAAATGTTTTTACTATTTAATTATTTCCTGAAAAAGAATCATAATTGGCGAATCATAAAAACTGCAGATAATTACTGAAAATCTCACGAACATCCGATCTATTAAAAAACGATTAAAGGGACTTTTTTATGTTGTAAATAAATGACAAAAAGTTAAAAGCAGTAGAGATTGTATACAGATTACAAATTATAAGTTATTGATAGTTGCAATAAAATCAATCTTGCTAATAAAGTAAATTATTTTATTAATTAATTATTAAGCTCGTGGAAACATGTAAAAGTTGGAAGATCGTTGAACGAGGTTGCCTTTATCACAGACATCTATACGATCACAGACCACGATTTCCTCCTTGGGACTTTGTATTGAAGAATATAATATTTCCAAAATTTTTTTAATACTTCCTTATTTTATCTTTTTTCTCGTTAATCATGATAATCGATAGCGATCCAGAATTAACACAAATCGTCCGATAATGAATCGAAAAGTTGAGTTGAATCTCAACTGAACTACTTGGCAATCAATCTGATCAGGAAGATAAATATGATAATTACATTTCGCGCTTATTTATGAGTTTTCTCTCCTATATCGCAAACTTATTGTTAGTACTGCATTACAAGAAAGTCGAAGTTAGAGGACGGGACAGTTAAAATATATTTTACTATATGTATAATACATAATTTTGTTCTTAATTAATATGCAATTTACAGCGTCGTTTGTCAGTATATAATACAAAACAATGAAGCATTAAATTGTAATCTCTTTAAAAGGTGAAACCATTGATACGAAGCGCAGGGCACATACATACGTTATCTAAAAGCATCTCTACGTGCATGCAAAGTCATTGGCGTAAATGTAAAACAGGCATGTTAAAAAATGCAGAAAAGACGGATAATTCGGTGTAGCATATTTTGGTGTATCAAAAAACGATCAATCTTTAAGAGTACAAGTTTAAAATACGTATTGAACTAACTCGAACAGACTCGCAGCGCGTATTTAATCGACCGTTACGAAGGACAGTCTCTTTCGGATCGAATAATCATAGGCGGCGAGAAATGGAAATCGTTAAATTAATTACAATATTAAATGGAAGCAGCAACATGTGGAAATAAATATCTTGTGATAAGAACTGACAAAAAATAATGTTCTGCTTCTGTGTTTTCTTTAATTACTCACGTTTTCTTTGAACTGTTAAAGCAGAATCAGAAAAAACCCTTACTAATAACATATATAGTTCACAATTATTTTCTTTTTGCTGAGATAATACATTGTCTCAGCAAAAAGAAATGTCTATATTTCAAAAAAAGTTACATAACGATATTAGACGATGAAATTGTAGTTGAAACTTTATAGAACTTTGACATTTTAAAGCAATCAAGGTTTTTTAAACGAAAAATTAAAAAAAAAATTGATTATGATAGTAAGCAGCGTATCATTGTAAACAGCGACTGCAAATACACAGAGTGTTTAGAAAATTGGGAACTAATTTAAGACTCAAAAAGAAGGAAAAAAAGCTTAGGTAACTGCTTATTACAATCTATTTTTTAAAAATCTTTTTGTTTAAAAAACTTGATTTTAAAGTGACTAAGTGCGCGCGCACGCACGCACGCGCGCGCACACACACACACACACACACACACACACACACACACACACACATCTTAAAAGTCTGAAAGTAATCTACGTGCAGGTTACTATAGCTTTTTAATTTAAAATTTAAGTTTAAAAAGTTAAAATTAATTATTTATATAGAAATAGAATTATTAATAGAAATTTATATTTACGTATTCTTCTATTCTTTTTCGTCATTTATTTGTATTAAAGAACCGCCAACCGGCTTGTGGGATTGACTTGATATTTATACGTCATATGAAATTTGCATACAAAGTGCAGGAAAAAAATCGGATGGATTGCACTTAAAACCCGAATACGAGAATCGACACGAATTGTATAAAAACTTCTTACAGAGAGAAAAGAAGAAAAAAAGAAACGTGCCGCTTTATTGCACACGGCGCCTTAAGTTCGTATCGACCATAAGTTGAATTTATCTATTCATGAATTAATTATATAGAATTATATAGAATTGATTTTATCTATTTATTTTATTTATTATTTAAAATGATTTTATATCAAGATAAAACGCAGTCATGTAATTGTTGCACTCATGTAATCATTTACTATGCTCATTTCACCGAGTTCTGTTAACTTACACTGTCAGTTCTTTCTACTTAATGGGATATAAGAGCGTATACATACCATTGCCATCTCCTCTTCGTGATATCCTTGGACGCACGATGCGTGACTCCAGGCATGTTTTCCCCGAGCTTTCGGTCTCGGCGTCCAAGAAATCAGGATTCATCTGATGCAGCATTTTGAGGCTGTTGATCCGAGCTATGTTCAAAACACGAGTGCACTTATAGTCTGTAGTAGCAATAGCGTCTCTGTGTCCACGGAGTAGGGTCCATCCACGGTGTGACAAAAACTGTTTAAAATATTCATAGAATAAAAAATTTTACTAAATATGAGATTTATTAATGTATGCATATTTATAAATGCTGAAATTCTCAGCGCAACTGACAGAAATTACATGCTGCACAGACGTATGAAAATGACCTAAGTCTCAATTTGTGTTGCAAAGCATCAAATTCCGGAAATCGTACGATTACACGACAATTCGGAATGTTAATTTAAAAGTTAGGCTCGCATCTAGGTGTCTAAACGTTTGGCAAATTTAATTTCCAATTATTTAAATAAATGTAAATATTAAGACTCAAATTAAATTAAGACATATTAAAATCCATGTTATCGTAGTGTAACACCGAAGTAACATCAAAGTAATGTAATATCAAAAATCGAAATGAATGCTTCATAATATTTTAATTATTAAAAGTAATGTTAACGTTCTAATTATAAAAAAATATTCACAATACGTTATATTACAATTTGTATTGCAATATTATATTTTTACAATGTTTTTTTCTCACACATAGTTTTTCTCGCTTTAGAACTTTTTCGTGAGATTATTGTTATATATATATGTGAATACATACATTCATACATACATACATACATATATACATATACATTTACATATATATGTATATATGTATATATTTATGTATATATATCACTTTACAATTACCGTGCGATATAACAAATATGCGTAATACATACTTTATAGATACACTTGTGGAAAGGAGATGTGCGAGGACATGTGTTTCGTAGAAAACTAAAGTCGTACCTCCAGAACTGAAAGCCAAATATGTAAAATTGTCCATCACGTGACGCTTCCTGAGTGAACCGTTGATCCATAGGTCATCGCATTAATTTTAAATCATTATGACGACAATTTGAGTTCTAACAGAGAACTCAAGATGAGAGAATGACAGAATCCAACTGGACGTTATTCCTGTAATTCGTCGCTTTAATTTTAGTAACATATTTTTTGGGAAAAATTAAAGCCGGTCTTTAATTAGCAACTCTGTTAAACTAGAGTACATTTCTAGAGATTGTCTGATTAGTGATTTAGTTAACTACTTGCTTCTCTCTTATTTGATTGAAACTTAGTTAATTTTGAAAAGAGTTTCACACACAGCGCATAAAAATGATACAAAAGAAATGATATTAAAAATAATAAAATATCATGTTAAACATTAAATCTAATTCCAATCAAATAATAATAAAAAAAAACTATAGGAGTCGACGCGATAGTATGCAAGTTAACAGTGATATATACAATAAAATATACAATAAAAATGTTTAATAAAGTCAATAATTCAAACAATTCAAACATTTCGGCTTACATTGTAGCCATCCTCCACGACGTAAAATTAATTGAGTAAAAAAAATTGTTATAATGTAAAAGAATAAATCTAATTGAGAATATTCAATTCGTTTAAATATAATTATTAAAATAAAAATTAAAATATATATTAATAAATATTGTTAAATATTGTTAAATATAATGTTAAAATGAATATAATCATTATCAGTTTTAAACCATTTAAGTATCCAAATTTAACCATAATCTATAACATCATAGTTAATGACGCTTATGGGCTAAGTGTTTAAATATATATAAGTTGTAAAAATAACTGTATTTCTCTCTTAGAATTGAACAGTTTTCTAACTGTTCAATTAAATTAAAGGTTTTTTACGTAGTTAAATTAAAATGAAATTAGACCAAATCTAACAATGATAGCAAGCATTAAAATATATTTAAGTTAATTCTTTTCTTGATAAAGATTGATTATTATTATGTCTTTCTATCTGTACAAAATGTAATAGACGGAAATTAAGAATAACGATGAAATGAACTAAATTTAAAAACTAATTAATCTATTAATGTTTATAATTTGAATTGCTCTTGAAAATTAAGAAGAGGCACATATCTTTTTTCCCGTCGATTAAAACGAGATAGCTAAGTGTTATATAAATTATAGACTTAGCATCGTACTTCAAAGTTTAAAAAAGGGAAATTTCTTTTTTTTTTTTGAAGTATGATTCTAAATCTATAATTTATATATAATACTTAGCTACCTCATTTTGATATTAACATAAGTAGGAGCATTTCTTTCGACTGCATCTTAGCTGAAAATTTTTGGAAGATTAAAATTCCGTGGCGTATCTTAGACTGTATTATGTAATAATATATATATATATGAAATGCCTTATTCGACATAGTTGGATATAAAAACGATTTATTCTTCAACAAATTATCAAATATTAAAGACCATTAAATATTTAGGTAAAAGAAGAGAAAAGAGATACGTTGTCACCCAAGTAGTTATCTGCCTACACCGTCCCGCCGTAAATATCTTAACGCAAGTTCGAAGCAAATGTTCACCGGTAATATCAAACTCGTCTCTAATACAAATAAAATCTATATTCGCATCTGCTAACCTTTAACATACAGAATCGAAAGAGTCACGCGATTTTATTCACGATTTCAGGTACTTACGTAAATAAGCATCGATGCAAATCGTTGTGTATCACGATTTTTTTCAGCTTTTCTTCGGACACACAATTTTATATATACATTAATAATAATATAATACGCAAATTTGTCCAAGCACAATTATAATCTTTAACCGAACGACCGAGTTATATGAATCCTGGGATTTTCATAATTTTCTCGCGTTGTCGATCGCCGATCGGACGTGAATGAGCAATGTAACAAAAGGAATAAATTTGTATTTAAATTAGAAATGATTTTACGGCTCAACATTGACGGACGCGTGGACAATCTCTAACGGTGACAGCTGGTTCACGAAATGAAGAATCAATAAGACGGTGGAAGGCGGCAATAAAAATATCGGGTTTCGATTCCACTCGTCCTCTTTTAAGAGCGTTCTCTCTACAATTGCACCGATTCGGTAGGGGGGGGGGAGGGAGGAGGGGGAGAAAAAAAGAGAAGCCCAACGAAAAGCGGAATCGTTTCTCGTTTCCCTCCTTTTTTAACGTTCGATACGACTTCGAAAAATTCGAGATTGTAGCGCGAGGTAAAATAGTCTCTTTTTTGCGGCTTTAATCTCGAATTTCGCAAAGTCACAAGCCGCGCATTTTAAAGGTCAAAACTGCAATTCAGGTGTGCAGGTCGCAATAAAAGATTGTAGAAGAGTTATTACTCCAACGTTTTTTTTGCTTCGGATTCGGGAAAAAAAGGAAGTTACTTTTTTTTCTTTGCGAGGCTGTATTATTCAAGCGACCGTGCGTTGTAAACCGAGCTGCAAGTTGGCTCCGACGAAGGAGGAATATCACCGCGTCGGTCTTCTCCGTATACGATAGGCGTATGCACATACGAACTGCAACGTTGCATATTGTGTGTAAATGATATACAAATGACGGCACGGTCTGCCGTGTTTCGCCCGTTTCGACGCAATATTCCCGCGTCGAGACGCGCGACGGTGGAGGGGAGGGGAGGGGAGGAGGGGAACGTTTTCTCGTTTGCAGTTTTTCGGTCCCAGGGGCAGCATCCCGGGCGTACGAATGTAACGGTTCGCGTACGCCGTCGCTCCAATTCCTCTCTTTGATTCCTTTCGCGTCTCGCCACGCGCGAGGTATTTCTCCTTGAATACGCGCGTGCAAGAAGCGCGCAACGCGCGCGCGGGGACTGGCACAATTCCGCGAGAGACGTCGCGTGTGAATTTACGTATTTACTTACGCTCGGGACAAATACTGCGAGACGGCCGAAGAGAGAAAACGCGTAACACCTTATACCCACCTTACGTCGCGGCACTTTTGCGTTATTTGCCCGACGATCGACGATACGAGAGATACCGGTCAATCTGTCTGTCCGCCGGTTATAACATAGTGCGCGATTACGTCGAAGCGGTGGACAGATATCTTTCGCTCTCGGGTTAATAAAAAGAAAAAAGAAAGAAAAAAGGAGGATATTACAAATTTTATTACGGAGCACGGCCGTATTATGCGTAAGCGTCACGTAAGTGACGAAAATGTAAATCGTATAAAATGCACCGCGCTCTGCGAAACGAGTTCTCGCGACGGCGGTGACGGCGACGGCGACGGCGCGTCGCACTGCACGGGAAGAGTCGATGGAACTCGATCTTCTGTGAAATCGAATTGCAACGCGGTTTCCCTCTACGTGGTCGACAAGGCACGAATGTCAATGCACACGTCGCTTAGCTATTGTATTCCGGAGCTGCAAGAGTCTCGCTCCCGCCACCGTGATCTCTCACCCTTCCCGCCGGGATGGAATGCGAACGAACGCAGGAAGCAAAACTCTGAGACATCGCGCTAGATATCTCGGATATATGTATGTGTATATATACATGGTAGACTTGGCTGCTTAACCGAGGGTCTCTTCCGTTTCGGTAAACCAGATTAGAAAATACCTACAGATTTATCTTGTGGAATGCGGGCAAAGTTATATTACATATCGCAAATTTTTATTGGCTCAATTATCTACATTGTTCTTATTTAGATTCCGCTCACGTTCCATGAACGGTCTACTTTTTTTTTTAATTCTGTTTATGTTGTCGTTTTATGATCTGTCCACCTTGTACTTTGATCTTTTTATTACTGCTTTATTACTGGTTTTACTACTGATAACGAGGTAATCGTCTCTTTGTTTTACGTTTCGCGTATACATTTTTTTCATTTGTCTCTATGAAATTATTTATACTTATTACATATGAATTGATTTCAATAAAAATTCTCGATAAAATCGTTATTTCTGGGTTTATTAACATGATTCTTTCGCGTTAATAAATTTAGAGTGAAAGATTTACGGAGGTATATCGCTCTTATCGGTACATTTAAGTGATATACACGACAAGAGGCGAGGAGAAAATTCCGAGTTCACGTGGGAGAATCTATCGGCCATAGCTCGATAAAAAATCGCTAATCGCATCGCTTCGTATCGCACCTGACGCCTCACAATGCTTCATCGGGGTTCAGTAAAACGCAGCTCTGGATTAGAATCGTGTTAATGCAATTTCTGTCGACAGCTATTGTAGCATTATCATATCTAACTATAATAATTTGAACTGCACGCAAATATACCTATTTATTTTATATTTATTTCTGTACATCTGAAAAGTGTATAATGCACTTACAATTAGATCTCTTTAAGATCTCTAACCATTTTTTAATACTGGTATTATAGATTACTCAATAAGATGTAAGATCATACCACTGACATATTAAGGATTCACTTACTAAATTAATTTAACATTTGAAATAATAAAAAATATAATAATTATAAGCAATTATAATCATTTATTTCCATCTAATCTAATTTTTAGAGTTGAATAAATCCCATGTGTGTGCTTTTTTTTATTTCTTCAAAAATTTGAACGTTTCTTTAGAATTTTACCACATCGTTAAAAACTTATACATGATTTGTTTCTATGAATAAATATTTGAATTGGAAGAAATCGTAATAAGATACAAAGTTGCAAAAAGTAGTGTCGCAAGCAATAAATCCAATAGATCGTGCAGAATTAAATATTAATGTTCCCTGAAATGAACGCGCTTATTGCCAGCAGGTCTACCGAAGTCTTTCGAAAGACAGAAAATTATAGAAGAGTACAAAAATGCAATACCCACGTGATCTTTCAGCTTAAGAAGATATGTGAGCAGACATGTGAAAAATTATTCCAAGAAAGATTTCTGACGTCTTAAGTAGGGTATACGAGCAGTTCCACGTATGTGATCGCATAACGCATAAATTGCGTACTACACATTCTATGCACACATAAATCACATGCTATTTATTACTTACTGCGTATTTCACCTCAATTTATAGACAAGTAAAACGACACATATCACCAACATGATATCATGATAATGACGCAAACTCTACAGCAAATGCATAATAATAAATGACACATCGCATGAAAACTGAAATAAAGATTGAAATTGTTTACATATTACGCAAACATATGATAAATAATAAATACGATTTAATAAATATTTATTTAATTATTTAAAAATGTCGAAATGCAGGAGGTTAATTAAAAATTCCGTTGAAAAATTATTTTAAAAAACATGGTGAGAACATATACATATGTATTAAAACTGCGAATATGACACAAAAAGATTAATCTTTGCGTAACTTCTTTGCGTGATAAATGCACTAAATTTAATTCAATATGATAATTAATATACGACAAATGTATTCTGTCATTATAATATGCAAGCTTCTGTCTTACTCATCATACATATATTATTTATTATCTGACTCATCACCGTCGTTTTTTAATTGTTATTGTCATTTTTACGTCATGTGTCATATTTCATCGCAAAAATAGTTGAATCGTCTTGTAGTATTTCTTAGGGCATCAGATCACTTTATATAATTTGTATGCACGTCGTATGGCGTCCCTCCCGCGGAAAGCAACAAGTTCGACCACGATCGGGGGAGACCACGTCTCTCCTCTCCGTCGACGTCGGACATCGCGTTACGTAAATGTGCTCCAGAATTAAATGAAACTTTTATTCTGTGCGTATCGAATGAGAATGTGCGTCGCACCTCTCGGCGCTTCGCGCCCACGACGCGGTAAGGGGGTGAGAAACAGAGGGTCAGGGGAGAGAGGGTAAGTTACGCGTCGACGTATGATTTCTCTGGCGCCCCATGAAACGCGCATGGCAGTTGGAACGGCGCGTATTTAAGGGCTGATCTCCGGCTGTTCTCGCCACTGTCACACGGTTCTCGCACGGATCTCACGCCGGCCACCCCACGCGGCGCTCGCCCTCGCAACCCTTCGTTCCTCCTTCTTCGCCGAGCCGTCGTCCACGTCCACGTCCGCGACCAGCGCCGACGGCGATCTCCGCATTTTCTTCACGTCCACGTCCAACCTCGTCCATCCCATCGCGCGCAACACCGCGAGAGAGAGAGAGAGAGAGACACCCCTGCACCGTCCCGCCGCACCGTTCCTCCCGGACTTTTGTCCGAGCCGCCAAGTCGGAGCGCTTCGCGGAGCGTCGTCGGGGGTACCAAACATCCCCCCGTGCGAACTCGCGGTCCTGCTTAGGGTGACACACCGGGGCTCCTCTGCAGCCTGCCGGCGCGATAAACTGCGATAAAGGGGGTGAACGAGCGCGACGAAGCCGTAAGAGCTCCTCCGTTTTCGCTGACCATCTCCTCTTGACGACCACCTTCTTTGCTATCTTTGCACTCTCGCCAGGTTGGTACCGTCCCGTTGAACGTTTGTATCTAACTTTAACTCACTCGAACAGAAAGATGCTTTTCAAGAAAAAGAAAAGTCATACGATAGGATGTTCGCATATATGGCCGTAATGGCCGGATTCCCATTTCTTCAAGCACCGATGCGGAATATTACATCTCTTGCAGAATCTTTCTTAATTTCGCGAATCTGATGAGATACGTCGAGTATTAAAGTAGATTCGTTAAAATAATTATACATAAATGTAAAGGATTATAACATATAGTATCATAATTTATGTACACATAGGAATATATAAAACTTATATAAATAAAATTAATATATATATATATATATATATATATATATATATAAAACATATTTTTTCATATATAAATATTTTGATATTTGATACAATATTTGTGATATTCGATACGACTCTGTATAAAAGTTTGCATCGGTGCTTAAAGGTCTATTCTGTCACGTCTGAAAGATTCACGTCCGAAGAAGTGAGTTCGTAAAGTATGAAATATGTTGTGTAGAAAACTCTTCGATCGACATTCCTACTTTACTTAACTCAACACTCTGCAAGAAAAGGAACAACTTAACAACAAGTTTGCGTTCAATTTAATTACCTAATATATAAAAAAGTTTTATATTTACCTAATTCTAGGGATCAGGTGTATTACCACCTACTCTCTCTTCCAGGAATAACTCTTATACACCCACGAAGAATATAACTTCATTAGGGATTGAAATGTTAAAGCGGCTTCGAGGCAATCCAACCAATGTAATTCGTTTCAGTGATGTTTTTCTTTTTCAAAGGTTGCGTTCAATCTACGATTTACGTAGCAAACGCGCTTATGTATCTCTTGGCGTACATATGTTGGAAGGCAAGAGCGTCGAGTAGGTACGATCTTCTTTTGCGCGCGTTACATTAATATAAAAATAAATATTAATATAATTTTTCTACTGAATTCCAAGAATTACTTTAAATTAAATACAGGAAATTATTATTTGTGCAGTAAGTGCAGAAAATTACGGTACGAGTATCAATTGACTTTTTTCCCTTTACTTACTACGATTACGTTTTTCTTTGACATTTTTCCTTGGAAGTACTTGTCGAGTGGCAATGAATTTATTTCACGTGCACGAGGAAGCGGACGCGGGCGGAGATCGTCTGATGAAAAGAAAACTGTGCTTTATATACGGGTGAAACATTTGAAATGGACGTTCATTTTTTATGTGTATAGTGCGTCATCTGCATACAAATCGAATTCTCTGTTTACATCATTATTAGCCATATTTCACATAACGTATCCTAGAATCGAGGGAAAGAGATATTTCGTCAAAAATTCCGAATCGATTCTCTCGTTGATAATAGAGATACACTTTTCGAGGCACTAATAATTCTTGAATCACGAGGAGACGAGAGTGAGGGGCTGAGCTTATTCCGCGAAATAAAATCGGGGAGGGGCAAGTGCAAGACATTATTTGGCGCTCGACGTAAAGTAGATTTCAACGAAACTTTTAATTAGAAATTTAATTACCGCAATTATACAAGACGTCGAAGTTCTCGAAAACTTGTGATAAATCGCGATCTATATCTACTTTTTATTCAAGAAAAATCGATTTCAAATTTTATCGGGCGCGCAATTTCACGGTAATTCTGAGTACTCTATACATATCTATGACGTACGTAACGATGACGCGATAAAGCTCACACAAAGTGTGGGGGCACACCTTAATCTTCTCGGAGGATTAATTTCCAAGTTTGACAATCTTAAGTTCGCATTCGAATGAGGCGCGCTACGACGAAATTGATGACGAGCATATCAAATTTATTTGACTATTTCGTGACGCGGGAGGCCGTCTGCTCTTTTAAAATGTCGAACATGCAAATTGATATCTTGAGAAATGGGATAAACCGCGCTGCTGGGTATCGTCTCTCGACACCGTCGCTGATAAATGCGCTTGAAATGGCCTCGTAGTTCGACCCGCAAATAATTAATCCTTCGATGAAGATTCAAAGTATATATAGTAAAGTTAACGTGAATTTATGTGTTGTATATAAATCCAGCGGTTATACCACAGCACTTCGATTGCGATGTATATACAGGGCGGGGAAGTACTACACGTCAATCATTACGCGAGATCGGTTTTTCGCTTCTCAATTTGCGTTCCATTCCGCGAAACGATGAATGTTCTGCAATACGAGCGGAATGAACACAACAATCGGATTACGAATCATGTATTGATTTAATCAATTCTCTCTGTATTACGCTGTACGTATTACGTTCGCGCAATAATTTATAAGCTCGGTCCCCGTATAAACGAGATGTAACACGTGGCAGTTACAAATATCGCCCTCATTAGCATTCAATTAACGCCGACCCTTAATTCATTATGTGCGCGATTCAACCGCGCGCGCTTATCTTTTCTTTTCGCTCGTTAGTCTTTAGATTTCATTTCTCTCCGGCGCGTTAATTGGAATCACCGCAAAGGGATGGAACGGGTAGAGAAAGGAGTAAAAAGAAAAAAATTGTAAATTAGCTGTTGTTTTAACCAGACAAGATTTGCGACGCAACTATACACATATATATATTTTTTTTCTAGCGTGGGAATTTATAATCTTCTCAGTGTTTTCCATTACTTTGCGCATCGTAAAACGGATCGGAGAAATGAATTTCGCAAATCTCGTAGATGCTCGTTTTTCTTCAGATGTATATCTCGTAGATGCTCTTTTCTTTTTTTTTCCTTTTAATATTGTATCGCTCAAGGTGCTCTCTCAATCGCTCGAAATTGTGCGCAAAATCCTTGATCGTATATTACGTAGTTTCGAACGAAATCTCATAAAGAGCGGATCTTCAAACTTCAGGCTCGAATTTCTGGTTTCTCATTAAGGTTAATATTGAGAATCGCGTTGTCTCCTCCTTGCAGACAGCTTAAGAACGACGCGTAAAGGGGAATAAATCCGGGACCTTATTATTACCGGGACATACGGAGAAACTGACATTTCGAAAGCGTTTCGCGAAAAAGTTTCGCGGTTGATGTCGCGCGTGTAAACAGAAGGGCGGATTTGGCGGACAGGCGAGAGAATCGTTTGTTTTAAACTTTATTATACGAAATTTGTAACGCCAACTTTCGCCCGAAGGCGAACGCGTGATACCGAGAGAGGTGTACTAATCTCTTTCTGCTCGGGGTCGGGGGAGAGGCGCGCTGCAGCGCGGGCCATATTCTACATCACGACGAGGCTCTGCGGTACCTCTAATACCATATACACAACTTTCGCAAGTTTAATCGCGATCGTAATACGGAAGGCACAAACTCGTAATACCGGCGCCCCGGTATATCAACATTCATATACCGTCCGCGGACATCTTCCCTGTGCGCCGAATGACGCAAACTCCCCGTGCACCACATTAAATCGCGCTAGTTTCTAACGAGCGAGACTGTTTCGCCGCCGCCATTCCGCCGGATCTCATTCTTGAAATACGAGAGAGAGAGAGAGAGAGAGAGAGAGAGAGAGAGAGAGAGAGTTTTGGAGAGGCTTCTGACTGCTCGAATCGCGAAACGATAAGATCGATCGATGACGTTTCCTTGCCCGTTTGACTTTATCTTAAGTGAACGACAGGTGTGTCACGACGTTCCGCGCTGAGATAATTTCCGCTATCCATTCGCAATCATGATATTCACCATTGCTCATTGGAAAGAGCTTGAAAATTATTCGTTTCCTTTTTATGTTAAGAGAAAAGAAAAATTATTAAAATAGCTCGCGGTAAAGGACAATTTTAAATAGCTAGAATATTACGTTAAATTAGTAGCTTCATTAAAATCTTAGCGAACAGGGACATATGGCTCGTTAATGCCACATTCCTTCGTGTTAAACTCATTAAAAGCTGTCCTCAGCGCTCGCCGGTAAATTATATTTGCTTAAAAAGTACGATAAGACGGTTGTGTGTATGTGTGTGTGTGTGTGTGCTGCACAGTCACAGAGAGCATTGTAAGCGAGTTTCCGTCCTAATGGACTTTTATATAACGGCCATGTATGCGCAACGAAGTAGTAGAAAGCAGCTTTTCCGATTTATTAAAATCGTGCTCTTTAACGAGCAATAAACATAACGTAAAAGAATCCTACCACTAGACGAAAAGCTTTTTCATTAGAAGCGCATACTAGCGTTAGCTATCGCGGAATGTGACACCATGGAATGTGACGCGAGGAGAACCGAACTTTTTTGACGCCCACGTAAGTGACTTATCGCCCACCCGAGGTGAATTCGTGTTCAACGTTCTCTCTTTTCATTCTTTCCTTTCGCCGAAATTGCTGCATTTATTGGCACACGCGGGTAATACTTGTAACGAAACATTCCTTCGCCAACGTCCGACTTGCAAATGCAATTCGATAGGATCGAGAATTTAAGATATTACCTCCTCGTGCCTGCTCCTTTCTTGACAAACTGATTTTTCTCGGAAGCAAGAAAGAACAGTATAAAAGCAAATGACAAATTAAGTAACAGTGAATGTGACGTAACATGACGCCTGGGTATAGAATATCCAATAAACTGGAAATATAAAGATTCGTGGGATAATCAATTTTCTTCCCACGAATCTTTATATTAAAATAATAAGTGGAGAACATTGATAAAGTATCGATGTCGGCGATCTCATTCAACAATTTTTCAGTCTCATTTCGTCTTGCAACTCAATTATTTTCAATATCTTTCTAATAAAAGAAACATTAAAAATAGTTTTCTACGTACTTTACAAGAGTACTACACTCGGGGAGAAATGATCGGGCTATAGATATTGAATCGACGTCTACAGATATCGAATCGACATTTATAGACCGTCATTTCTCCCTGAGTATGTAATAGTGGAAATACAGAACAGTAGATGGATAAAAAAAGAGCGAGAGAGAGAGAGAGAGAGATTAAGAGGGAGAATTATACTTTTACATTGTAGGCATAAAATCGGCAGTCGAGCCAAAAAAATTGGGACAAGTGATAGGAATTCCGATACAGCGAATACAGCGAAGATAGGTATTCCAGCAGTCAATTCGGAATAAATCTTTAAAAATTTGATTATTATTTTGATCGAGATTTACTAAGACTGAATGCTTTCAAGAATTTTATTGAAGAAAGAAGTGGAAATTGAAGAGAGGATTAAGGAATTTTTCAAGGAAGCTGAAATGCTATGTAAATCTTAGATCAACTTTCAAATTTTTTTATGTTCAGTACTAACATTATATATTATATTTTGAGGCTATTGCTGTCAACTAATTGCTTCTCTATTATAAATCACTTCATGTCAGGTTTGGATGGGTTTAATTATTCTATTAAATTATTAAATTCGTCGTCCTTTTTTGATTTTTTTTTGACGAGAAAAGTCAGTTTCTCAGAAAAGAAAAAGTATGAGAAGGAGTATCTTAAATTCTCGATCTTTTCGGATTGCACATCTGTATCGCGATTGCTCGCGGTAGCGAAAAAGCACATCTCGTCGAATTCTTCCACGGTATTAATATTTCATCTCACCTTCAAAGATAGCCATGCGAAGTCAATTCACGTAATATGTATGATTCGTGTGATATGTACGATTCACGTGATATGTATTATTCCGTTGATACCGGTGAGACGGTGCGGCGGCGGGCTCGATCACAGTCGGCACTTTCAAGATACACGTATAATGTTTGTGCGTATGCATAATGTCACTCGCATTAATGATTCAGGGGAGATTCCAGGGCAAAATATATATGATATATTCCGTGTATTACGTTTATATCTGCATTTTTCATATACATATATTTATATGATTTCCACAGTCCTTCGATTAATGGTATAAGAATTTTTTAACGCACATTTTATTATTTTTTATTATAGGAATTTTACATACTTTACACGTTTTTATATTACAATATTTTTATCAAGGCAAACGCGAATATCTGTTCATGTTTTTTTTACATATATATACATACATATACTATATGTATATGTATATGATAATATAATCATTCTTACATATGTATTATTCTATAAGATATTTTTCGCTTATAATTTCGAACCTATAATCCCGCGTTAATAATAGCGTTTCTATTCTGTTGCGGAAAAAAGGCGATTGGCCTTTATTAACTTGGTATCGCGGTATTATCTTGGTTCATCCTTTTCTAATCACTTTTAAGAATATTTAAGAACATTATGGAATCGAAAGTTTGTAATTACTTTCGGCTATTGTGTTTCTTTGAATTTCCGACATGCCAAAATCTCTTTCTCTCTCTTAAAAGTTTCCAATCTACATAATATATTCTCAGCTGCTTATTGCTATCTTTTATTGTTGCCATGCCTGATTTTTTTTTCATGACTGCGTTAAGCCTAAAATACACCTACGCTTGAGTCGCGTAGGTAATAGTTACGCACATCCAGGCACACACGTACATCGAAATGTATGAAAACGCACGTTTTTAGCATTGAGTTGTATTATCTATTCGTCGCATCGCCAATATTTACATACATGCGCTCGCAGTTGGTGATAAGCGAACGCAAACAATGCTACAATCACCACTCTAAATCTTCGCGCTTTCATTTCGGCATTCCAAATCGAATTTTTAATCGTCGAAAGTTGCAAATTAATTACATGAAATTACCATTTAGGCGTGAGACAGGCTGATGTCCTAACACAAAGGCTTCTTTGCCCGAGGCAAATCTTAATTAATCTTCCCCCGTTTGTTGTTTCTGTTTATTTTTTAAAAGTATGTGATTTCTTAACTAAGTTTTTTTTTACGTGATTGTAGGCTTCTCTTTTTAAAAAACTTTTTTATTATTTTACACGTGTCCTGATGAGATTCATCGAATCGTTAATCTCGTTAACTCTTCTACTGGCTTGTCTCTCTTTATTTTTAGCAGAACGAAACTTTTGCGGACGTCAGAAGTGATCAGCACGGGCGCAAATGCATTTCTTACTCTGATCCTCTTTTTTTAAACTTGGATATTATACAGGAATCATTTTATATAGCTTAAAATATGCGGAAAAGAATTTACTTAAAATAAATAAATAAATAAATAAAAAGAATTTCGATCATATTTTTCAAATGTCATCAAAGGCACCTCTTAAGCAATCTCACGGTCCCGCGGTCACTTTGGCAGATTTATGTCAAGAAGACGAATAGACAGAGTTCCTCCTGAATGTTCGCGTACGTCAAGGTGCCTTTCTTTAAAAAGGATTTCTTGGCACACACATATTTTCTTCTTATACTCCCGGGATTTAAAGCGGCGTGTTTTATTTTACTTTCGGCGACACGTGCAATGTCTATGTATATTCTACCTGTCTCTCTGTATGTGGGATGCTCGGCTTGCGGCATACATAAAACACGATTACCGGGTTCATCAACTGCGAGCGTCGGCGAATCAGCAACAGGTTGCCTATTTGCCTCGATCCGTGCACTGCAATTGTATATATACACAGCTCGCCGCTCATCGTATAATGCAACCGCACGGCAAAATATTATTCCAAGGGTACACTCGGCGTATATATCATAAGGAATCTCGGTGATGTCAGGTGTGAGACTGAAATTGATCCGCTCACGTAAGATGAATAACGTATAACGTGCGACAGTTAATTTAGGGTGATTAATCGTCTCCTCATTAAGTTCGCGACGAATCGCAAGGAGATACCTATCCTTGAGACTGTTATTCGTAGTACAAGCTAATATATCCTCGGAATATACCTTTCAAAGTATATTTCATGTTTCTTATTAATTAACTGATAATTAAACGTTTCTCATTACTTTCTTTTGCTTTCGGATAAAAAAATCATTAATTTTCTGATGTGCATTAATTAATGAGTAAAATCCTCTTTTTTTTGTAGGCGAGAAACACTAATACGAGTAATAAATTTTATCCGAGTTATTTCTTGATTAACGGAACCTGAAATTTTAACGTGTTCGTAAAACACCGCGGAAAAACGAGGGATCTTTGATACGGCTCGTTCCTTCCTCTTTCGTTCTCTTGTCTTTTACAAAGACAAGAGGCTATCGAATTTATTCGCCCTTGTCCACAGATGCAAATTTTTGTTCCGATCCGATCTTATTTGATGCTATTCATTCGAATAAAAATAAAAGAAAGATTATTGGGCACGGGCATATCGACGTAACGCGATTTCTTCTCTCTCTTCGAATTCGATCGTGAAATTCTCTCTTCTGTCCTTATCAAATGAGTTCTATTTACGCGCCTTTCAGATCGCCCTGTCTGTAATGCAACGCTCCACCTTTCATTCTCGGCCGACTCTTATCGTCTCTAACATTTCTCTCGTATACACAATAAACTATTCATCTTACGTGCGTCTGGATAGAGTACATTTATGGCATGATACACGGTCTGGGCGCGGTATGATAACTGGAAATGCGTTAAAGTCGCGCGACGTGGCGCGATATCTCTATAAAATAAAGAAATATTATTGCGTCCTTGAGTTTTGAATTTTACGGAAATTTTGTACTGCTTAAAATATACGAGAGGACTGTCACTTTAAAAAGAGAAAAATGTTCAAATAAACATTTTTCAATAAATTGAAATTGTATTTAGGTGATAAAAATTAAATCGAAAGTTACATTGATTTAAATTTAGAGGTATCATTGTCCAACCGACTTTAGAAAATTGACTTCACAGAAATTAATAATAAGCCTTCTTGAATACTTCACACCTGCCTGATTGAATTTTATAGAGGTATTGTACATGTACACGGATTAATTATACCGTTCACCGCTTATTTGTATACACGGTCACGACGGCTGCATCTAAAGTTTAAGGCTAATCGCCCTTTGTAGCGTGACCGTTCGCACGCTAACGCCGCAAGATAACGTCGAGCGGCTTACGACATTTTCCTTCCGGATTACGTGATCATCGACACGTGAACGTGACATCTAATTCTCAATAGGTTGCCGTTTGTATCGAGGAAATCGTATGCCTAGGAAGTCGCGCGATACCCTGCGGGTCAATATATGCGGGCAATACACACTCGCTTCGGTTATACACACGCACGGTACATTGCGCCTCTGAAGCAAGAAAATGGAGCAGGGATCTCGAAGGGAAATTTACCCGCAATTCAAATGTCGTCATTTGCATGAGCCGTCTACTTTGAATTTTGACGATTTTAGATTCTTTAAATGCAAATTTTTTTTACGTATGCATACATGTGTAGAAATATTTCCTTCCACGCCATTTCAGCGCGATCGAACGAACTTAAAATTGATCATTCGCGCCTGAAGTCGAGACGACAATATACAACTGTAGGAGAAAAATAATTTAGCTATCGCAGCAAAATTACATATTGTTTTCTATATGCATTATCACTAGATTACTGTATAATTGACATGAGAGCAAACAAATTTCATGGTGTCGAAACGAATAATACAACTGCAGGAGAAAAATAATTTAGCTATCGCAGCAAAGTTACATATTATTCCTATATGCATTGTTGCTAGATTGCTATACATTTGATGTGAAAGCAAACAAATTTCGCTACGATAACCAGCTGTTCCAGAGGGACAGTAAAATCTGTTTTGCTAGCAAAATAGGACAATTTTGCCGAGTAAATTTGCCCGTGGGAACATGTTAACTTGTTATTAAAGCAAACAGTCTCTCCGCAGAAAATTATCATGATATGATTGTCGTGATGGAATGTCGATGTAAAAATAAATAAAATTACGAGAATGTAAAGAAAGGAAGTGGGAATAAATTTATTACTGGAGTAAAAACAGCTAGTTTTTGCACACCGAACGAAGCGAATGAAATTATTCTTCTTAACATAAATTTTTTTGTCATATAGCAATTAACGAATCTAGCAATTAACGATCTATTGCAACCGCTTAATATTTATTCTTACGACTAAATTTTCCATCTTCGCGACGCGCTATTTTGCAAAGCTAAGGAAAGCCGGTGAGATCGGCGTAACGAACGAGCACTTTGTTCTTCCTTACAGCCCGAAAATGATGAGCTCGACGCTGATGATTCTCGTGTCCGTGACGACCATGGCAGCCCTCTCCGGCGATGCCCTCGCCACGCTGCCGGCCCAGTGCAACTCGGGATATCTCGACGAGCTACCGCCCAGAGTGCGTAAAATATGCGTGGCCATCGCCAGATTATGGGACGTCAGGGACATGAATGACTTCGTCGACGACAGAGGTAATCGTCTATAGCGGCCGCGGGCCGAAATCGTTTCGCTTTAACCGTCGCGCACGTCACGCCAGGCGAACGACCCTTTTAATTTATTTAACGAATTTGAAAGGCAAATGTCGCGCGAACGCGAACAGCACGCGACTCTTCCCACTCTGCTTCGTCGCGCAATTGGTCTCGCAGCGCTTATATTAATTTACGTTATCGCCGCGCTTGCGAAAGCACACTCCGCCAGTATGTACACGACAGTTTTGAATGCTGCGTCCTGATGTGAATACACCCACCCCATCATGCTCCGCGTCCTCGGAACCGCAAAGGATTGATTACGGCGATGGGGATAATTATGCGGCACGCATTTGAATTGCTTTCAGAATACCGGGAGAACTTGCCGCGGTACGACAGCGGCGTCAAGAGGCAAGACGTCGATCACGTTTTCTTGCGCTTCGGGAAACGACGTTAGAACCATGGCATCACACCTTCCCCTCCGCTCTCTATTCGCAAGCGATAAACGATTCGAGTTACCCTTTAAGTTTCCCCATTTCGATCGTCCCGTCGTCGAGAGAACGTAGTTGAGCACGTCTATCGAAAGAAAAGAAAATAAAAAAATGCCAAGGAGGAAAAGAAAAAAAAGAACAGAGAAGAGCATGAGAGCCCGCAACAAGGCCGCCGTAAGACGATCGACTCTAATCGCGTTAATATGTCTCGTTTAACAGTCAAATAATTTTTACTGTGTCTAAACAGCACTCACGAAGAACAAATTGGCTCCCCTCCCCCCTCGAGCGTTCCCTGAATCGTTCCCCCGCACGCGAAAGTATAAAGTATATATCTCGTTAAACGCATGGATTTTAAGCGCGTCAGCGCTCAATTTAGTCTAATTTCGCTCTCTTTGTTCGGCAAAAGCGTGAAGTTTGAAGGAACTTTAATTAGCAATTACAACGTATATTATATTGCAGCGACTATTAACGGCCAACGTTTCGTGGAACAAAAATTTCACGCGTTACGAGATAATTTCATTACAAGATAATTTACAAGATTTTGATAATATAAATAATTTTCCTCTGAACACTTTATGTCCCGACAGTCGCTAGAGCACACAAAGACATAATCGTGTTTCGCTCGAAAGAGAAAAATTAATTAGATAGTTACGAAAATAAAAAACATGAGTACCGCGACCATATTCCTTGCGTTATGGTCTCACATAATTTTGCGAGTAACCGCCAAATGTCAAACTGCTGAGTATTAAAATCCACGAAAGTTCAAGCTACTCTCTCAATTCTATATGTTGCCTCACCACAAATAAAGAGTGTATCGTAACGATGTGCAACCATTCCAATACCTATCACACTGTACCACACTGTGAATGTTAACCGAATTTCCTCGTCTATATTAATTAATCAATCAATTAATTATCAATGCACTATCTTAGCTATTAGATTATAGGCCAGATTAACATCGCCATTTTACGAGTGTAAGAACGTAGGAACGTTGCGTCGATATCGATCTTTCGCGCCGCGACTACTATTTCCAATTAATAACTCTCGTCCTCGCGTCGCTTGCGAGATGGGTATAATGATCCACCATGCGAAAGTAAAGAGTGTCGTGCGGTCTACGCGCGCCATTCATTCTGCAGATCAATCACTTTGCGCCGCGTAACGCGATCAGTGACACGGGCGATTAGTCTGAGAACGTAAGATTTAATTAAATCAAACCTAAATTAAATTTATTCAAATTAATTCCCGGAATTACTCCGTTAGCATTACCTCGAATCCGTACGCCCGCGCGTTTTGCTATTTAATTTAATTCCAAATGAGATTTGTGTGCTAGATTATATTTCGGTGTTACATACAGGACTATCTCAGAATTGAAGAGAACCGGACTCACGGCGTTATTTCACGAAGATTGAAATTAATTTTTTCCCCGATAGAAAAATATCGAAAAGAAATTGCCGCTGTATTCGCAACTTTTCGTTTTATTTAATATCCGGTTGAATACATTATCAACGTTAAATGCAAAAATTTTATTGAAATAAATTATTCTCGAGTGATTAACGGTGAATTTTACTCGCGGTAGAAAAACATCGAAAAGAAATTGTGCCGCTGTTGCTCGCAACTTTTCGAATTTCGTTCCGTCGAATATCTTGTTGAACATATCAGCGTCAGGAGTATAAAGGGATTTATTAAAGTAAATGAATTATTCTTTAGCGATGAGCGCGACGTTTTGTGAATGGCGCTAAACGAATTCTTATTATTAGTAGACTTATTGTAGATCTCTGAGTTTCATAATGCCCACGTGTTTGTCCGGCACGTTCGGGACTTTGTATATCCATTACAAAAGAACGACACGAGTACAAACACGAATATATTGCACAGCTAAAGTTGAATAAGTGAACCACCGAACTAAATTTAAAATTAAATACTAAGCAGGAGATAAACGAAAATGTATCGCCCGCATTTTATTTCTGTCCCGATGCGTATTAAGGCGACACGCTCGATTCCGAGTCTCGCAATCAATGGAATCGCAATCGATCGCTATTCCCGAATTATTTCCCGCATCAATTGTCTTATTAAGTGCTAGACCAGAGCAATTCCTGTGTCTGTCCCTACGTCCCCTAAGAGATCGCATAATTTTCCAACGTCTCTCTACGTCTTACGTCATCGGATATATTCGCAGCTCGTTATATGGATGTGTTATGTCACTCTCACGGAACAGACGGAATTGTAAAATATGGCTAATGCGACGCGTGTTAATGCACGTACATATTGCGAGGTAATAATATGTTTATTATATATAACAGATAAATATATATATCTATATACATACGCATATAAAGTGATTCTCTCAGAATGCTTTGTCATTTATTACACTACGTGACTGCATCATCCTTCATTTCTCTCTTTCTCTCTCTCTCTCTCTATTTCGCTCTTTTGTTCGCGATATTATCTATTGTATACGGTAGAAAACATTCACAGCCCTCTAAATTACAATATCAAAGCGCTCGAAATTGTAAGTGTCTCTCCATCAAGAATCGTCTATTTGCGTAACGCACTCTTTGCTCCGCTTAGGTCGATTGCGTGAACCTGCGACTTCGGAAAGGAAATTAAGGAAGCGGTATGAATATGCAGCGATGTTTTTGCAGCTTAAATAGCGTCGGATGTTTTTATCGATGTAATTCACGTCACGGAACATCCGCGCGACAAAAGGAATTCGGGGAGAAAAAGGGCAGAAGGAAGAGGATGCCACACGAGCGGGGGACTATATGGGCTCTCGGCGGCTAAGGCTCGATTTCCGGCGACGGGCGAATCTTGCGGAAATCGAGCTGCTGCGAGAGTGCGAGAGCAAGGTGCGAGGGCGGCCGAAGCGGACGAGTGGATCGTGTGTCGACGGGGAGAATCGAGGTAGGCGACATAAAGCTATTATGCAACGAGGGGGCAGGTTTTTGCGATTGCATCTCGCGCGAGAGAGGCGTCGCGTTGCCTCGCGATCGATTAAATTACGTTTAACAGCGTAAAGTCGCTCTGCCACTTTGTACCCAGAGAATCACACTCTCGTTATCCTCGTTTCTCTCTTCCTCCTTTTTTAATTCGCCTAATACATTTAACGCGCACGTCACGTAAGTGCATCAGTGGTCTCGGCCTGTAAAGCGCAAGAAAATATTGCTATGTTTCTACCAGAGCGCTAATATTTTCCGAGAACGTATCTTACGCTTTATTTTCACTCCGTATATTGTCCCGCTGCATTTCTATTGCGGATATTTTAAATTTCCACGTCTCTATTTCTCTCGCTCGCGCGCTCTCTCTCTGTCTTCGTCGTCGGTCTTATTTTCCGCGGTCCACATCTTACGAGTACAATATGAAAAAACCTCCCTGTCTGACAATTTGGAGAACACTGCAATGCATATACGACGTTTCGAGGAACGTATTTTTTTTTATCAAATGAATTTAAACCAGGAATTTAGTATATTTTCTTGAATTATAAAAACAAACGTTATAAAATAATTTTTTACGCGTTGCAAGTATTAAAGGAAATATAGCAATTGTAATATCTCTATTTTTCCCTGAGCGCAATATATACATATGTACATATTTTCCTCACGTCAGAATTTGAGAGCGAACTCAAAGTATGGACCAACTATAGACGCAAGTCAAAAAATGCGCGAAAATCTTGGCACGAGAAAAATTGACACGAGATATATCTTGGCCGATCAATTCATGAAAAGAATACACGGGTCAAGGATTAAGATAAAATATGTTAAAAGCGCGGTTGAATAGAGACAGAATGTGACATTGTGCTCTAATTTGGTGCGAACATACGTCAAATAAATAGGGGAGGAACCATTTATATATATATATATATATATATATATATATATATATACACACGTGGATAGCAGCGTAGAGGAAAAAACGCTCGAATTTGAGAAACGGTTAAGTACGGGCGGACTCCGGAGATTGATGTCCCACCGTCGCGTCGTCGTCTTAGCAATTACCCGCGCGGCAATATTTGTTTCTCCCTACTGCCACCCACTCCCGTCGACCGTCCTGCATCCAAAGTAGCCTTTATCGCGCGAGTACGGTAGACGATTGCGGGATCCCGTCTGTATCATTCTCTAACTTAGCCCATGTGCATCGCCACCGTGTCGTATTTTATTCCGGTAGCACGCAATTTATCTCGTCCACCCCGCGCAAGATCGCCGGCGACAAACTGCGACTGAGCAAACATCATCGCGAGACGTATATTATTCTTGCGCGCGGAAACGCGACGTCGGAATTTACGGTCTTAAATAAATTTACAGTCTGGAAAAGTGTGCGGCCGCGTAACGAATGTACTTCAACGTGCAAATATATTTGTACAATAAAGGAAAAATAATTTCTATCAATCTACTACTACATCATATAAAATAACGTAACGTTAAAAATTTTTTTTTTTTATTAAGAATATATGCGCAAATGTTTATTTTAACAATTTCTTTTCAATAATAGATCGAAAAAAATTTTCAATTCGTTAATTATTTTTATATAACTAACTACATAATTGAAATACCTGGTCTTGCATAAGAGTATGGATCTCCAAGAGATAAAGTCATTTGAAAAGTACCGTGTTAATCGCTCAAAGAAAGAAGCAAAACTAAGTTTTTATAAGACAGAATTGGTCCCAAAGGCATAGCATAGCTGTTTCCCCTTCTTTGCCCCTTCCTTATCTCCTATCCACATTTTACATTTTATTGTGTTTAGCAACATAATTAACAGTTTATTGGAGAATCGTATATTTAAAGTTATAGAGTGACTTTCACGTTCCGCATTAACGACTGTTTACGTTTAGCAAACTTAAACTCGTACTAATAAGATTTATCTCAATTAACGCTCGCGTGAGTTATATATTTTTATATAAAAATATGTTATAATATAACAATATATGTATAATAATATATCAATAACATATAACGCTAATTAAATTAAAGAGTAAAAATTATGCGTATACATATTTACTTTCTTTAAATGTAAATAATTAATTAAAGATCAAATTCAATATTTTAAATGTTTATTAATACTTATTACAAGTCAAATTACGCTAAGAATATAAAATACCTCGGTTAAAAGTAAATTTTTTTATGATTCCATTTTTATATTTTCTTGTGCAGAATTGCTAAAGGAATCGGTTTATACGAAAGAAAAAATTCATACAATATTATTTAATAAAATGTTGACGTTAATGACAGAAAGAGAGAGAGAGAGAGAGAGAGAGAGAGAGAGAGAGAGAGAGAGAGAGAGAGAGAGAGAGAGAGAAAGAGATAAATTACACAGATTTTTGTACTTTACTGATTCTTTTAACTTTTCTTTTATACATACATTTTCTCGAAAAAATAAAGTCATTTCAGATGTTAAATAAACTACAGTTACAAAACTATCCCATAAAAAGTATAGTCTATATATAATCAAAACAGATATGAATAATTAAATATAAAGTATAATATATTCATTTTTTTTCTTTTTTTACATATAATTTCTTTTCGTATATACAATATACTAATAACGAAAAGAATTAAAAGTAAGTATAACGATGATTTTCTCTTTGCTCTTTTTAACAAAAAGTAAAGCAGCTTTTAACAAAAAGAAATTATGATTAGTCGATTCGCTTACTGCTTACGTTTTTCTGTGTACCATGGCCCTTAAAAGAATTCAAAAAGCCCGGAAATAATTGAACAGTGTCGATATTATCAACTATTGTTATAAATTTATGATTTTTAACATAAATAATTGAATAAATCAGAAAAACGTCAATTTTAATGAAAAAAACTTATTTTTCTCCTGAACATAGCATAAATCCATAAAATTTATGAGACAAAGAATTGAAGATTCACGTTTGCCGTTTGAATGAATAAGTTCCTGTAGTTCGAAAAAAAAAACGCAAGTACCGTGGATATTTTTTAAACATAATTTAATAGTGATAACTGGGAAACAAACAATGACATTTTGACTAGAGTTTCATCATCCAACATTTCGCTTCACAGTATTGGATAATATATACTGGATAGTATATGGTCAATCACACAGGTAAATGAGGTAAATACAACATACAATTTATAAATTATATGCCCATACGATGTTAGATATAAGAAATCTTTATCTCGATATTTAAATCGTAAAATATATAACGTTGTCGATAACAATTCGACATTTTTGATTATATATTATTCGAGCGACGAATGCAAAGTTTGTTCGAGTTACAATTGCAATAAGGAACATTCATGTCTGCGTGACTTAATCTTGAATATACATATTCAAACAATTTCTTCGTAATTAACACTCTTCTGTCAATTACAATGGAAGAGTGCCTTATAATCAGCGCAGTATGTATTTTTACAGAATGTGACCAATAACTGAAAAAAAATTAAAAATGCCAAATAATCATCATTATTGGTCATCTCGTTTATTGTCAAAGTTAGCAATATGTCTTTAAATAATTTCTTGCAAACCACTTATCTTTTGTGTTAATAATTTTTTTCGATCATTTACACAACCAAAGGCATTAAGATGAGCTAACCGAATTATTTTATATTTAATTCTTTACGATGACAATCACGTTTCTTTTTTTTTTAAATTAATCTCGCAGACTTCGAAGAATCAAAAAATTTTTTTAGAAACGGTTACCGCTAAGTGTATTAGGTATATCCCGTGTCACGCAGAATATATTATGTACACGGAACTCTTTCTGTACAGTTTTTGAAGGCACCTAGATACCAAAACTATATTGATTTCTGAAAAGGATTTACTTCGTTTATACATCCTGCCTTTAAGAGAATTCTACCATTTATTAAAAAGTTAAATTTAACCTTATGTTTCTCTTAACGTTTTCGAGAGAAACTTTTGAAGGAGAATGGTCCATTCTACAGATTAATGTCCTATTTATGAAGTAGTCTGTTATTTGTAGCGCAATCGGTAAAGAAAAATAAATTTATATATTTCTATAGTTTCTACGTAAGTTAAAATCATTTATAATTGCGATTAAGCTATTCATAAAAAACTGGAGTAAAATCATTACCTTTCCGATTGTACCATCAATAACGGAGTACTTTGGTATTGAGTATTTATTAAGTTTTTACAAAAAATTCAAAGTATCATACAATTGGGAAAATTAATAGCGACATCATCATACGATATCATAATAAGGCTATTTCATAGGGTAAGATATCCCCTCTATAAAACATTACATATGTATACAATTTAATCACGAGGATTCATAAATATTTAGTTATACGATAGATATTAAATATACAAGATATTTTAAATCCATAACAACAGAATGATAAATAATTATACCTCTTTATCATATTTTATTACGTTCTATTATATTAATTTGTAAAGAAAATAATATCTTTAATTAATTATTGAATTTTTTACCTTGGTAAAATAAATTAATAAATAACAATGTCGATTGCTACGAAGAAACATTTTGAGATTAGGCATTATGCAATGCAATAAAAGTCTCGCGGAACCGACAGTATACGAATTCTATCTACAGCATTGAGATATTGGCAAATATTTAATCACATCATTAATTGTATTAAATAGTCGTTCATGGCGGCGCCGAATGTGGAGGCTGGGGTCAGCAATTTGAAGCAGCGCTGTGCTTCTCGTCCGCATAATAGGACACAGTCACAACGTCGCCACCCACGTTAATGAGACATTGACCCTGAAATCGTATATTCTTTATGAAATATGCAACAAGCGTGGGAATGTGCATGCAAGTAGGACAATGTTTTTCTTTTTTACTAACTTGATTTTTGTGAGGGCTGTGAAGAAGCACGCACTGCGTCATAAAGAACGCCACCATGGCGTTACCGCCTAATGCCGTAATGTGCGCGCGAACAATCGCCAAAACTTCCATTACGAAACTGTGGGTGAAGCCACTCAATCCGCCGTTCTGTAACACGCCATCGTCGGGATCGTTAACATTGCACTTATAACACTCCGTCGAGAATGATCGTTACTCATACAAAACTCACCTCCCTTATTGACGTACTTTCGCGGATAAAAAAGAAATTTAGGTTGCCTTGATACCTTTCTATCCTTCCACCTGGTAGATAAGACAAAGGTGTTATGTCTACGCCATATCTTCCTTTCAAAGGCACCTATAATGAATCGAAATATAAAGAAAAATCTTGTTATTCACGCTTAGCATTTATCAAATTTATTAAATATATATATATAAAGAAAAAATCCTTACATGTTTACGTCTATGAGTAGTGAATGACTTTAAACGCAAAGGTGAGCGTGGTCTTGGCTTTTGTACAGGGGTACCACTTAGGGTCGCGAGATTTCCTACACAAGTACGTGTTGCATTGTCAGACGTGACATTGTTCTCCAGATGATCCTCGTCTAGGCTAAATATCATATCACTGTCATCTGCCAGAGGAAATAAAAGAATTAACGTCCTTCCTTTAAAATATATATTTAGGGATGACATTAGACGTTCAAGAAAAATGTAACTATAACCGTGGATTGTAATATAAAATCCGATAATTTCTGCTAAAAAAAAAATGTAAACGTAATTTGTAAAAAAGAGCTGCTTCAAAAAGTACCTGACTTTCTCACTTGATCCTTGCTCAAGGAACGGCACACGATTTTCCGTTTATATTTATTCGCATTCAACAGTTCTCCCAAGCCGAGTGCCATACCAACGACAGTCAGCTGTATCTCGTCTTGTTCCGATAATGCTACTTTAAACTGCATATCGCACAGCGCACAGGGAACCATCCGTCTTAATTTGAAATACAAGGACTAAAATAAAGCGAGAAACGTTTTTAATAAAAATGGAAATACTTTCTCTTCGCGAGGCGTACTTTCAATCGCGAGTAAACATATACGCGAGCAAACGTGCCGCCGCAAAGTAAAGACGTTTCCCTGCGAAACACATTTCAGAGATGAAAAAAAAAATCTGTACCTGAAGTAATCTGGCAAAATATTTCGACGGCATCGACGCGAATTGTCCCATGGGAATTTTAGCCCTTGAGATTTGCGTAAACATTTGTAAATTTCTGACGATTTCCAAATCCTCGAGGCCAGGTATCGTCTGCGTGTTAACGACGTGAAAATCGTCGGGCGGTCTGTTGTCCATCAACGACGATATCCGGTCCATGTCCTCGATGTCGTCGACTTCCAGGACGCACGCGTCGCGAGTGCCCAGTCCAAGATCGAGCTCCGGCAGGTCCTCGTCCGACTCGTCTGTGTCGGAAGTGCTCGGAATGCGTCCGTTTTCGACTTCCTACAATTCACGCCACGGTTTAGGATTAATCGATCAAACCTTAGGACGATATTATTTCTGAAATAAAAATTCAGAGTTATCTATAGTCGCACATACGTTGACTCCGATAGGTTTCAGACGGTAAAACTCTCTATTCTTCTTCACCGTATCGACGATGGACTTTTGCATCTCCCCCAATTGATCCTCGTTGTGCCACGAATTGCCGGACGCTATTTGCGGGATGGTGGGCGGCGGCAGCGCCGTCAAGTAGACCGCGGTGCCCACCGCCATGCCGATTACGAAGCGTTCCCCGACGGAGACCTGCAACCTGAGCCCGAACACCGCATTCATGCCCTTCATCTTGAGCTTGTTCAGCAACAAGCTGTGCAGCTCGTATTCCAAGAACGGCAGGCAATCGGATATCTCCTTCGCGTTCAACTCGCCCCGCAGGTCCTTCTTGCTCTTGCAGACGGTCGCCTGAATGAAGCAGCCCCGCCCGGTCGTCGGTACGTTCGCGGGCACTTCTATGGTGGTGAACATCACGTCCGGGACTTTGGCACGCTTGCATATGGCGCACTTCGACACGTTGACCCTGAACGGCACGCTACCCTCGCTGTACGGGAGATGGCACAGGTTGCATCGCAGCTGAGACTGGCCGCAGGTGGCCTGATCATGATCGTTGCTCTCGGCAGGATGCTTGCACACCTTCCCGTTCTGCCGTTCCGAGTGAGTCACGACGGACGCGTCGCCGTCGACCCTCTCCGCCTTCTGGATCGTCACGGACTTCTGCTGGCCCTTCTCCGCATCCACGGCGGCCGCGGGCACGCTTTGCTGCAGTTTATTCAGAACCACGCCGTCCGGATCCTGACCGGAATTATGAAAATTTATGACTGCCGCGGTGCCGGAAGCACTCAGCACGCACACGTCGTCACTGTAGGGGAAATAATTGCACGCACGTTGTTTGATACAACGTTTGACAGACCGTTGAAAGTGAAGAGTTAAAAACTTACGTGAGACTACTACTGTTCTTATTAAAGTGAAAAAAATTCGTGCCTTGCGGTGGCAGCGTCATGTTCCGCGAATACAAAAAAAAAGCCTTTACCATATACTAGTTTCTTCCTTGTAGCCTATAACAACGTTGCAGCCCAGCGCTCTCGCGTGCGACCTAACTTCCATCCTAATTTCGGTCCACCACGAATCACGGCCTTCCGGCTCCTCCAGATTACTTATCCTCTCGAGTAACTTCACCGACTTCGAGCTCACTAGACCGCCTGTGCACACAATTCAAGTTGTTACTGCGTTCGCGTTACTTTTGCATGCTTTTTTTTTTCAAGCGAATACGACTGGATTTATCGTTAGTAATAAATTACTGGATATGACGCCTCGCTACATCCAGCTGAAGGTCTTGGAAGATGCGTAAAATAAACTTAATTACCTATATGTAATATGAAGCCAGGTGGATAATGTTGCATAGTGATGAACGGATACTCTAACATTTCCAACGTGTCTTGATTCATAGGTCTGACCACCGCAGTCGGTGTCCTTAGGGGTCCCGCTATCGATTTGTCACTACTGCCAAGAGAGTTACCTGAAACACGATGTAATTTTTTTTCACCCTTTCCTCTCTCCCTTTTTAATCGAATCATCAAATTCGTTAGAACTGAATCCTAAATATTAGCAATATATTGCATGGATTTTACAGACATTGCGACTTGTCTCTAAACAAATAAAGATGAAAATGAAGATAGAAAGTAATCTCTCCTCTAACTGTTTCGATTGCGCTGTACAATAATCGTAGTGTGATTCCCATACGTTAACTTATCTTTGCTTAGAGGAACAGCTCGGTATACCTTTAGGCGTGACGCTCAGATCGGAATCGCTCGATCTCCGGTGAAGCGGCATGCTGGCGAGCGTTCTGGTCGCCGGTGACTGGGACATTTTCGCGGCCACCGTGGGAACGGCCGGAAGCGGGCAGGACGGACTGACCGACGCCTCGTCTTGCTGCCTAAGATCGGGAGAAGGACGGGACACACGCGAGTTGTAAGTCATATTAGCATTGTTAGTGGGCGTTAGAGCGCTATTATCAATATGACGTGACGTTTCCTCTAGATTACAGACGCAACTCACTGCGGGCACCGCGTCGGGTTCGCCGCGGTCGCTCCTCGGCGACTTTCCCGAGGCGCCGGATGGACCACCGTCATGCGGACGGTGCGAGTACGCGGGAGACGGCGGGGATGCGCGCGTGCAATCGGTTAAACTGACGAGGGAGGAGCCGCAGGAACGGGAGGTGGCACGGGGGATCGGACGGTGACCCGAGGAGAGGCGCTCGGGAATCGAGCGTACGCGAGGAACGCGAAGAAGCACGTCCTTCTCGCGACGCCCGTGCGACACCGCGCGCCTCCCCGTGGACGCGCCGCGGGAAGGAAACCTGTCAGACGAATTCCTCGACTTTCTCGAGCCCTGCTTGCGGGACGACGACGCCTTCCTCTCGTGCTTCCTCTTCTTGCTCCTCCTCGACGAGGCGGCTCTCTTGCTGCGACGCGTCGCGCGCGCGGACACCATCATCCTCGTGTCGATCAGCTTGATCAGGTCGCGCATGCATCTCCGTCTGTGGACGGTCACGGTCGCGCGGGCTTCTTCGTTCGACAGGCTGGACAGGCGTGTCGTCGCACGCGGTAAACTGACGGCCGGATCGTCTCTCTCCCTGTCTGCGTTCGTTCCGCGAATTTCCGATTCTTCGGCGGGAGACGGAGATTCCCTGTTCTGTCGATGAGCGGATTGACTGCGGCGCTCCCGACATAAATCACGCTCGTGTTTCGTCAGATGAACGAAACGATGCGTCTCGGGACTCGAGGAGCCGGATGTAGCACTGCTACGTCGCTTATCTTCCTTTACTTCCAAACTTAGCATCAGACGCTCGTTCCCGGAAGTGTCGGACGCCTGTCTCGCGTAGTCGATTTCTCGCTTCTCGGACGAATGGTGAGTTAATTTCGGATCAAAGACACCAGCCTCGGTCAGAACGTGTGAATTTGTGGCATCCCGCCGACTCGCGCTTGTCGAGAATCCGGACGTGTCGATCGACGTATCCGAGTCTGTGGTCTCTCGCGTGTCCACGGTGATTATGGGGATCCGCGACACGGTACCTTCCGCTAAATTCGAATTCGACGGCGAACGATTCGCCACGTCCGATTCTATCTGCAGCGTGGAATCCGTGCAGCTTTCCGCGCTGGAGTGCGTGATGGGCATCCTCTCCTGGAGGCTCGACGAGTCCTCCGCTCTGTCGGAGTCGACCGAGTCGTATCTCGAATCGTCCAAGATATTGTAACCGGCGGTGTCGTCCTCCGACAATTCGTCGCCCGTGGAATTGTCGTCGTCGCAGGAGGATATCTCCGTCTCGTCGATCGAGGACGCGACGTCCTGCCTCTGCCCCTCGTTCCCCTGAACGTTGCTGTCCGTATTCTCGCGAGGTTTCTCTCCGCAACCTCCTTCCGTCTCTTCTGTCTTCACCTCCTCGTCGGGTCGCTCGTCGCTGGGAAGAATCGAAACAGGCTCGGTATTCCCGACATTCGCCAGAGGCATGTTTTGTATAGACCCGATCAATAAGGCCGCCATTATGCTACCGGTGGCCTTGGCTTCCTTGCGATTCCTCTCAGGATTCATGGCGAACGAGCCGATCGTGCCGGTGTCGGAGTCGCGATCGGACTTCGCGGCAGAGTGACTCTCCTCGCCGACCGAGTCAAATTTGCCGCGTAGATGTTCGATTTGTTTGGCGAGGCGGCCCCTCCTCGGCGACTCCTTCCTCGCGTCCTCCGACGGCGACGTCAGGATGGTGCGTACGGATCTCACCGTCTCGTCGATCAAATTCCGGCCGATTTCCGGAGACGGAGTGAGATTCGGGGAGGCGCTGGACCCGGCCATCCTCAGGCTCAACGTGCTCGACGTGTCGGATCGTAGAAACGGGATGCGCCTGACACGGTTCCTTCGCGCTGCGGCATACCCGTTCGGCGCCACGGCCACGTTCGCAGCGCGTTCCAGGCGCGTCAGGGACAACGTGGACTGCGCGTGAAATAGGAGATTTCTGCTTATGCGAATGGGATACGAAGCGGGAATAGAAATGGGGATGAACGGCGCGCTATTGTCGTCGGCATAACGTTCCGTTCGCGCTATCGTGCGTGAGGAAAGCGCGAGTGCGATCCTATATGCAGACGCGTAGGGAGTAGGGAACAAGAAGAAAAGTATCAATTAATCTTCGTACACTTCCTAGAAAAGTACGTTATAATTAAGAACAATGAAACGGATCTGATTTAAGCGATCGGGAAAGAATATATATAATTAATTATTTATTTCTGCTTTTTGCAGAGGAGACAATATAACAGAGATTTTTTTTTAACCACACTGTTAAATCTATAGTGTCAAATTTAACTTTATTTAAGTCGCCACTGCTCCTACTTAATAAATAATTATTTTTAACTAAAACGTTGGAGTTAAATAATTAAAAAAAAAACAATTGAAATTTAACTCAAATTTGGATTAAAATATATCGTTTTATTTAAAAATAACTATATATTAAGTAGAAGCAGTGGCGACTTTAATAGGATCAAATTTTACACTATAGATTTAACAGTGCAGGTGCTTTAAGAAAATTGTAAAACGTAAAGCTGATCCTATTACACGAAGAAGATCAAATCAAATTGGTAGATATAGAATCAACCAAAATATCTTAGTTTCAATTAAGTGTCAATTCGGACATCAACGTTTTATTAACGACGCTACGCAATTTAAATCGATCTGTTCGCGAAGTAACGAGAAATGAAGGGCAATCTATAATCATCATCTAATTGTACTCTGCAGAATTAGATTAATTCGTCCAATAAATTCGGATCGCCCATCCATCTATTTGCCGCAAATTATTTTCAGCCACGGGGACAGAGAGAGCGTAAAATAGAGATGGCTATATTTCCTTGTACGAAATTCTCGAAATAGCTCGTTCGCGGACGCCAACTTTATCGTAGATTACACGAGTTGGCGACACACGTACTTAATTGGCTCGTACGATCGGCCAGACGCAATTGCGCGTGATAATTTACCGTTTATCATTTACGACCGAATGGCGCAATTTACGTTTAGACAAGGACTTGCCCGATAATCCATAACTAGATACACAATAGAGGCACTTACTCCTCGATATTGACGCTGTCGCAAGGAAAGCCGAGAACATCGTGCAGTTTTACGAGCGTCACCGCCGTGCCTATCCCTCTGGCAACGATACCGGACTCGCCTTCCAGATCGAAGTTTTGAAGATACCTGAATGCCAAATATATATCGAATTATACAATAAAATAACGATCGTATCTAAATACTGTGCGAAAGGTCTCAAATTAATTTCTCATTTAGTTTCCACCTCGAGCGATGTGGCGAAGTAATAAAAATAATTTTTACGCTTCGGTTAAATTAATTTTTTTACGCGAAAGTTTTACGCCTAGAAAGAATAAAATTTACCCAATCACGGCATTTCCACCGAGATCCAATGCCTTCAATCCGATCTTTCTCTGGACTTCCCCGCTCAATTTGAAAAACAGAGTCTGCCGTGCCTCGTTCGACGCTCTAGGCGTTCTAATTTTATCGATCCACTTGTATTCCGGATCGTCACTAACTACGAGCTCTTCAACAAATCCATGTATCATTTGCGCATGATATCCGTATGGTATATTGGGTGCTGAAATGTATCCAAACTTATTACAGATCGCAAAATACTTCTTTTAGTAAGTTTACATAAGTAACGTAAACATTCAATTTTAAAAGATAGTAATCTTCATGTAATAAAAAATATAAAATGTGCAAAATCAGTCACAAATATAAGATAAAAATATATTCTACATAAACATTAAATTTTAAAAGATAGTAATCTTCATATAATACAAAATATAAAAATTATGAAATCAGTCACAAATATTAAATAAGATAAAAAGATATTCTACGTAATGATATTAATTCTTTTTCCCTTAAAACTGTCAGTATGTCCGCGAGAATTAAATATGCTCACAGTAAAAAAATTGTACACCACAGGACGACTGTCTGAATTTGTTAAAATCAGAGAACAGCTCCACCTTAATGATAATATTAACTTCGCCGCGTATGCCATGCATCGTGTCGAATACAGGTATCCATCCGGTCATAACTGATCCTGTGAACAAACACGCAAGGCAAATATTACAAATAAAGAATATTTTTAAAAATATATGCAAAATATGTAATGAATATTTCTTATATCATATGTATATCACCTTGCGAACCGGCACTGGTGTTCGTAGTTGCCTCCAGGGTCCAAATGTTCTTCACCGGCGGCAGCATACCGGGCAGCAACAACGGATTCAGATTTACGTAAACCTTGCCTATCGCATCGTTGGCGGAGTAAGTGTCGTGGTCCATCAGTCTGATTTGCAACGGCTCGTCCTGCAGCTCCGCGTCGTCGACTTCAAACCTATACCATTCCGAGTTCCACTGCGGATTCAGGGACTTGCGGCACACGTCTGTCTTGTAAGTTATATTGCCGAACTTCAGCTCCACGTAGGCGTCCGTCGTGTCGCCGGAACGGTCCATCACCGGCAGGTTGCGACCCGCCAGTATCTTCACCTTTATCTTCCCAGGCATCGTGTCGTCTCGGTGCTCAACGAGCGACCTGCACGTGAAGGTATAAGATTCGTGTTTACTTATCCGTGCATCGATCACGTTAAAATTAATAGAAAAAAGTTTATATTTATAATATTTGGATAATATAAATTATAATTTACGGACGAATTTGTTACAAATTATATAGAAATAGACAGAAAGACATAAATTTATAATCAAATATTATATATATATTTAATATTTGTATTAAACATATATTAAATATATATCTGCAAATGTGTACGTATATCTGTGTTTTTTCGCGCCAAACGGTATGTCACATTTACGCCCATCGAATAGGACAGATTTTCACGCTTTCATTAATTTCGTCGCGATTTGTGTGGACGCCTTATAAGGGCCGCAATAAATGCTCCAGGAACCTGCTCCCGAAGTAGACGTTCAATTCGGAAACACGATTCGTGAGACACACGATGTCGGGGCGGCACTTGGGGGGGAGATTCGTCGCGAATTTCGTTAGCGACGTTCACTTACCACGTCCCGCATCTAGCTCGGCAATGACACTTCGCGAGTGACTCAATAACGAGCGGTTTGTCAACCGGGGTAATCACATCTTCCCGATTTTCTCGCTCGACGAGTAACCTCCCGATCTCACGCACTCTCTCTCTCTCTCTCTCTCTCTCCCTCGGCAACCGCTGAACCGCCCGGCCCGGTCCGATTTGGAGCAGCTGGCGCCATCTAGCGGCGTCCGCGGGAACCGCGCGTCCTACCGGCCCGCCGCTCGCTGTTGTCCCCTACTGCACGGTAACCTATAAAAAGCTGGTGGAGGAAACGGACGGAGCGCGGCAGCCGAGCCGAGCAGCCAGTCCACCGGACCGGAGAGACGGACGACCCGTGCGAGGAGATTCGCGGCCTTTAAAATGGACGACGAGAGCGACCAGGAGACCTCGACGATCGAGGACGACTATTACACGTTCCTGAACATCCCGAGAAACGTGAGAATCGCGTCGTTCCCCGGCGCGCGATCCGTCCGATTGCGAGTATACCCGCAGCAGCGGCTTTCCCAGGCGGACCTCGCGCGCGGCCCTCCACGTGACGTGCCCCTTCACGCCCTGGGCACCGCTGACGTAACACCACCACCTCCCCGGGAGATCCGTTTCCTCGCGACCGACGCGACGAATGAAAACTGACGAGCGCGACGTCGAACGCTGGCCGCCTCGTTTTCCCAGGCAGCATTTATCATTCGGCCTGTCGTAGAACATTTTGCCGCGGAACGCAAATGTCCGGTTCGGTGCTCGCATGCGAATGAACGTCACGTTTAAATCCGTCCGTCTCGATCTTTTCTCTCACAAAAGCCACCTTTTCTTACGCATGACGCAATTATGCGCTCTCTGCTGGTAATGACTTCTTTCGACGACGATTCCAGGCCAGTCCCGAGGACATCAGCAATGCGTACCGCAGACTCAGTAGACTCTACCATCCGGACAAGCACACGGACCCGACGCTTAAGAAGGAAGCGGAGATCCTTTTCAATCGCACGAAGAAAGCTTACGAAGGTACAACACACTTGATTTGTGACACGCGCGTATTCGCGTCGAAAGATTTTTGATTTAGAATTGTTCTGTGCAGCCGATATCCCGCAACTATTTCCGTCATCACCGTTTGTTATTATTATCGTAAAAATGTTATAAAGTAAAACAATATTTCATTTACTTGCAATACGAATTTTTTTATCCAAGAGCATAATGTGACGTGTATGCGTGATGTGTATTGATTTATTTAATTATGAATATTGAACGTAACACCTGGTATTCGTAGTGTTGAACGATCCGCATCAGAGGGCGATTTACGACTCGCTCGGGATCCGCGGATTGGAGACGGAAGGATGGGAGATTGTGCAGCGTACGAAAACGCCTCAGGAGATTCGCGAGGAGTACGAGAGGCTGGCGAGGGAGAGGGAGGAGAGACGGCTGGAGCAGCACACTAATCCCAAAGGCACTGTAACGGTAAACATCAATGCCACCGATCTTTTCAGTAGATACGATGAGGATTACAGCGACGATTACAACGACGGGTAAGATCGATCAGTCTGTATTGTTATAAATAAGACATCGGCTACGATAAGACGCAGTAAAAGAGACGTTGTTTAATAATGATATTCTAATTATTAAGCAATATTATCAAATTGAATTCGACAATCGTAATTCCTCGATCCAGAAAGTTTATGAATATGGTTTCTGCGCAGCGGACTGTTTTCGTGCATCGAAGTCAGCGGGATGTCGTTCGCGCAGTCCATCGAGGCGCCCCTCACCCTGAGGGACACCGTGACCATGTCCGGCCAGCTCGGGACCCAAAACGGCACGGGTTCCGGGTCGATCAACGTCTCGGCGAAACGGCTGATATCCTCGAAGGGCTGGGTCGAGGTCGAGGTCGGGGCCGGCAACGGCCCGACGTTCTCCCTCAAGGCGTTTCGCACGTTGACGAAACGATTGTTTTGCGACGGGGCGACGATACTGCAATTCACGTCGCACGGCGTGAAGGCCGGCTACGTTGGGAGTACGTTCACTCTTGCGGTTTTCGTAGTATAATTGTAATTCCCCATGTAATTCTTTTTTAGTTCCAATATTATTCGGCGACACATGCGTGCATCTCGAAACGAGCGTTGTTTACGTTTGCAGCTCTTGCGATGCAGCTGGATAAACACACGGTGGGATACCTCACGTACAGAGCCGGCATTCAGGACGCCATGAGCACCATGATCGTGAGAGACACGTCCCGATCGTACACGGCGTTTTCTATACATTTCGGACTTTTACATTCTTTCGTCAGCCTTAACTATACCTATAAGATGGAAGAGAAGCAACTCAAGCTTCGCGGTAGTGTCAAGTTAGTACTGTTGGCGTTATTTATCATCCCGTCAACGGTAAATTTGAATTACTGTGCGTAATAACCGTTCCGTATGAATTTACAGAGCCGGAACGTTCGGCGCGTTTCTCGAGTACGGCGCGGAAAAGAAGGTCTCCAAGCACAGCTCGGTCTCGGCGGCGGTACGCATCGGCGTGCCGACTGGCGTCACGTTGAAACTTAGACTGAGCCGCGCCTCGCAGGCGTACACGTTCCCCATCCACCTGTGCGACGAGGTTCTTCCAGCTCCGGTCTTTTACGCCACCGTGGCGCCCATAATCACGTGGACGGTCATCAAGAAGCTCATAATCGATCCCGTCGTGAAGGAGCGGACGGAGCGCGAGAAGGAGAAGCAGAAGGAGCTGAACAAGTCCAGAATGATGGAGAAGCAGAGGGAGGCGAAAGCGGCCACCGAACTGATGAAGGAAACGGTCAGTAGGATAAGAACCGAGGAGGAATCCAAGAAAGGACTAATCATCACCAAGGCACTGTACGGTCGGTTCGTCTATCCCCAAGATCGCTCCACCACGGAAGAAAGCGGACACAGAGACGAAATGATAGACGTAACAATCCCTTTGCAATGCTTAGTCAAGGACTCCAAACTGATTCTTCACAAGGCATCTAAGGTGCGCCCTTATAAAATATCTCTTATATCAAGAGTTTTTATTTTTCACTTAAATCTCTATTGTCTCTTATTTTTTTATCAAGAGTTTATTTTCCGCGAGCTCACATTTTTAATTTTATACAAGAGATTTAATATGCAAACTAATCTTTTTATTGTTCCCGAAATGGATAATGATCAATTCATTTTTGTCTTGAAAACTTTTTAACTCTAATCAATTTTCTATAAACCGAGATTTGTATGAAGGTCGCGAAATACGCGAAAATTGAGATATCACTTGCAAATTATGTAAAATCTTATGCTGTTGCAGAGCCAACTGCCTGGATTTTACGATCCATGTGTGGGAGATGACAAACAGCTTTTGGTACAGTATCTCTTCCATACTCAAACGCATGAATGCGTTATACAGGATGATGTACCTCTCAGGATACCAGTTTCGTGTAAGAATTTGCTTGTCTGTTATAAATAAATTTGTACTTAACGATTTGTACAATGTATATATATTTATATATGTTTCAGCACACAAGGTGAACACTACTTGACATACAGATTCGACAATGAAACCAAAAACCAGTCGTCGGAGTTCCCGTCAATGATCAACGTTACTTCGGTGTAGATTTGTTCATTTTTAGAAATTTAATTTTACATAAAAAGGACACGAGAAAATATTAAGTGTTCGTTGATCCTCAAACTTTGTACATTAATGTCCGTTTTCAGTAAAATGATATTTTATTATTTGAAAATTAATTATAGAATAATATTTTAAGTATGTTAAGTGTCCCGCAGAGAAGTTTTGCGGGAGGAGTATTCTATAGAAGAAGAGAAAAAAAAATAGAATAGATCCTATATAGATGTTCAGTTGTGCTCGCGAAGCCATGAATCGTGAGCTGCACTGAGATGTAACTCACTTTGCTCATTGAAGTCGTATCCCAAATACTTTAGAAAGAGTAAAAAAAAAAGTCAACCCGAACCCACAAATCTGTTTACTGCCTATAGAAATGTAATAATATATATACCACATAAAATAGACGATGTATTATAATTCCAAGTCTCATATTGATCTTTCGGTAGCCATTAAAAGATCATTATGAGCAAAAAGTAACAAGCAGCCATATAGCTACATATGCATATTATTGCATATAGAGAAAGATATTTATCAATTAATTGCACAACTGATTCACTGGACTTGTACTGGAGATGAAATATTAGCGTACGGATTTACTCTTGTACAAAATAGAGATCGTTTTAGACGATAAAATGTATATAATTATATACATAAATTATGTATATAATTTATAATAATATAAAACAGATATCTATATATCCATCTATTCTATATACCTATATATAGAATCTATATATAATATATGAAATATATTTGTATGTACATTTACAAATAGGGACTACGAGTAGCTCGATATTATATCACAAAATAAATTTGCTTGTTGAGTTACACGACGAGGACGCTTTAATCTATCAAACTGAAATAAGTTGGCTCGCGGTAAAATGTTACCAAATCTTTTCCTATCAATACGCTTTTGTTCTTAATTTACAACTTTGTTCTTACTTTCCACAACTTATTCGCAACTAATTCACCAATTACGTACGTTACGTGTTGGCGCTTGACATGACGGATTGCAAAACGTTCGACGTATCGGAGGGTATGAATTTCTCGAGCAAGCTCAACTCGATGTTCCTCGCCTGCAGTTGAGACACCGAGGTCCACGAGCGGTCCTGCTCCAGTCTAAAGGAACCCTTGTAAGTTTGCGGCGGAGCCAAACTGCCCCATTCCTACATTGACAGAAAGTCGACAGAAACGGTTGACAGATGAGATTTTGTAAAAAAAAAAACAAAATAATGATTAGTGGTACAGAAATATGTTATTTACTTCCGGGCTAAGCATGGAAAAGTAAAACTGTCCCGTTTCCCGCTGGTACAGATGATAGATTTGACCAGGTCGCTTCACAAAATTGCAAGCCACATGGTGCAGCTTGGCGTTCCGTTCCGCCTCCAGCAAAATACCCTGGGCCTGTCTTTGCAAAAATCTGATCTGCTCTGCGATCACTTGCAGCTTGTTACATGCATTGGCTTTCACACAGCTGTCTGCCTGTACGAGAAAGCAGTATATAAATATATTATAATAAGATGCATTACAATTTAATTGTATAAACATCATGCAAAGTTATCTTTTCGTTATTACTTTTGCAATTTCTGCAGCCAACTCCATTAAATCCTGCTGGCATGATTTTGTTACAGCGGTTGGGTCCACTAACGAAACACCTTGCGACACAGTGCTTGTTTCCACCAGCGCTATTTTAATGGGAAAATCATTAAATAAATATTTTTCATTACATTCAGGTTTATCACAGATTCAATGGTCAGATTATATATACCTGTACTTAAAAAATCATATGGGCCGTCCGTTGTATTTACTAGACTGCTGTTATCCATTGCACATACAGTTACGGATAATTGCACAGTGGAAACAGAATCTGGCGATGAGGCTTTCCGTTTTTTAAACAATGCAACGCTTGTATATTCGGCAGGTTCTATAATAATTGTTAGTACCGATGCTGAAGATAACCTAATGAAAATCGAAATTTTATTTATTATATATATTGATATTTACATTTAATTCATAAACGACATTCAGGATCTAAGATCCGTGCTGCTTAATTTGACTCAAACATTTAAATGTAAAACTGTAAAACAATTCTTGCTCCGGAGCAACTTACAGAAATGTGGCATCATGCACGGAGAGATTTTACAAAATCGTAGAATGTTATTAAATTAAAAAAAATCTAAATTCACTAGGAAAGACAACTTCGCGAAGCAACTTACGCAAAAATATCTCATTGACTGAAATCATCCGTAATCGCCTTTATTTTTCATAATTAGAACAAAGTGTTTCTGACATCTGAGATGGATTAGCCGCACATGCTGCCAGAGAAGCGTGAGAGCGGTCATGCCCGGACCTTTTGGGTGGGACCGACGATCTCCTCCGTACACTAGCGTCCCATGTCCACGTTTTCAAAACAGGAACTACGTACCACGTCTATCCAAGTGCCGACGGGAGACGCGCGCCGTATAGGCGCAGTGATTTTCCGAGAAATGCCTTTATACAATAGCAATTTCACGTCTCTCGTTAATCATTATGCAACAATAACGTTCTAGAATATTTTATTGTTTAAGTCTTCTCGAGAAAGCACGCTTCGCATTAAAGGGCACGTGAAACTGTTACTATATATAGAGTACATTTCTCGAAAAATTACGTCTCCCGTCGGCGTTTGGAGCTAATTCCTCTTTCTCGTTGATTATCATTATTATTGGAACAATGTTCTAAATCATTTTATCGTTTAATTCTTCTCAATTAAGAGTCAGTTATGTTAAGAAGAATTATACAATAAAATAATTTAGAGTATTGTTGCATGCAATAATCAACGAAAAAGAGGAAGCTCCAAATGCCGACGGGAGACAGTCGCCGACGGAAGGCGTGATTTCTTGAAAAATGCGTAATTAATATAATAGCAATTTCACGTGTCCTTTAATGCAAAGCATATTATGCTTTCTCGAAAAGATCGACCTTATTAATAAAACATTCTAGAACATTATTGTTACATAATAATTAATTAACGAACGATTTTCAGTGTTTATTATGTTTTATTGTAAGAA
>NW_012026812.1:1937325-1937818 GCF_000956235.1 Wasmannia auropunctata
CGTATCGGCGGGAGTTTTCGAGCTTTGACGAGGCCCGCTGTCCAGGATTCCGTGCCTCTTCGCTCAGCAGTTTTTCACTTTACCAACAAGCCTCTGTCGATATGCACGCTGGTTAGGATTCCGTGCCACCTCTTTGCTCAACGTGTTCTCCGCGTATCGGCGAGAGTTTTCGAGCCTCTATCGAGCGCGCTAGCTAAGATTAGTAGGATTCCGTGCCACCTCTTCGCTCAACGTGTTCTCCGCGTATCGGCGGGAGTTTTCGAGCCTCTATCGAGGCGCGCTGACTAGGATTAATAGGATCCGTGTCACCTCTTCGCTCAACGTGTTCTCCGCATATCGGCGAGAGTTTTCGAGCCTCTAACGAGGCCCGTTGGTTAGGATTCCGTGCCTCTTCGCTCAGCAGTTTTTCACCTTACCAACAAGCCTCTGTCGATACGCGTGCTGGTTAGGATTCCGTGCCACCTCTTTGCTCAACGTGTTCTCCGCGTATCGG
>NW_012026812.1:1937838-1960454 GCF_000956235.1 Wasmannia auropunctata
CAGAGATGTGTATAAGACACATCTGTGGAGATGCACAAAGGATCATAAATATTGTTAAAAGTACATATATAGAGATGAGAGGTTAAGCAAAAGCCGGTTTTCGCAGCGTCAGAAACTTCGTTTAAATCGAATAAAAGTATCAGGAGCGCATATTAACAAGTAGGTTGCAGAGGTATTCGGGGCGGAGACCGCCAGCGCGCCATGGAGGGGGACCCTACTGCCCCCACCCACGCATATATGCTGCTTTTGCGCCCAGAGGCGGGGCCTACGCGCCGTATGAGAGTGGGAGTAGTCTTGGCTATGCTTTGGGATTCCGTGCCTCTTCGTTCAACAGCTTTCCGCCTTACCGACAACCCTCTGTCGATTCGCACGCTGGTTAGGATTCCGTGCCACCTCTTTGCTCGACGTGTTCTCCGCGTATCGGCGAGAGTTTTCGAGCTTCTATCGAGGCGCGCTGGCTAGGATTAATAGGATTCCGTGCCACCTCTTTGCTCAACGTGTTCTCCGGCGTATCGGCGGGAGTTTTCGAGCTTTTGACGAGGCCCGCTGTCCAGGATTCCGTGCCTCTTCGCTCAGCAGTTTTTCACTTTACCAACAAGCCTCTGTCGATATGCACGCTGGTTAGGATTCCGTGCCACCTCTTTGCTCAACGTGTTCTCCGCGTATCGGCGAGAGTTTTCGAGCCTCTATCGAGGCGCGTTGGCTAGGATTAGTAGGATTCCGTGCCACCTCTTTGCTCAACGTGTTCTCCGCGTATCGGCGAGAGTTTTCGAGCCTCTATCGAGGTGCGTTGGCTAGGATTAGTAGGATTCCGTGCCACCTCTTTGCTCAACGTGTTCTCCGCGTATCGGCGGGAGTTTTCGAGCCTCTGAAAAGGCGCGCTGACTAGGCACGTGGACGTGGCTTGTGTCCGTGCTAATCGTGCATTTATACATATATGCCACATTCCTCATCTACAATTTGTGGATGTAGTACAGGCATGAATTGGAATGTCATTTCATCAGCAACATCGCAAAATAAACGTGATCTATTTATTCACAATTTGTGCACGTAGCACAATTAATTAGCACGGACCACGTCCACGTTCTCGTGCTATGATTTGATCGACAACGTTATAAGATAGACGTGGTACGTAGTTTCTTTTTTGAAAACGTGGATGTGGGGCGCTAGTGTCCGGGGGAGATCGCCGGAGACCTGGAGACCGACCACGTGGCCAGCTCCTCGATACCAGCGACTCGTGGAAAAACGCACGAGGACTCGCCGTACTAGTTGTCCCGCTATCACGGGTCCTCTCCTAACCTCTCTTTCACGTGGTAGGCCAGGTGGACAAGGTGGGCATTTCTCAAGCGTATTGGCTTCGCGGCCTTTTTTAATGTACAACGACGCATGAGATTCTGCCCCGCGATGCCGCGGAGTTCGCGATACGCGAGACGATCGATGCGTTTCCCCGATCGCGCGCCCGCGGCGCGATTACGACGGATTTCGCCGGCCGCCGCGCTCTCCGCCGAACCCTCGCGTTCGTCGGCATCGTGCGGATCGTCCCACGCTTCCGCGCCACCGACGATTATCGTTTTCCCGCGTCGGAGGACGGATTCCGGAGTCCGCGCTGGAGTACGGCGCCGTTACGCGACGCCGTCCCGACGGGCATCTCGCGCGGACGTGCGAACGGCACTCGTAAACAATGTCCTAACCTCACAATCGTTTTTTCTTTCAGATGTTCACCGCTAACGCAAAAATAATTAAAAGCGGCGGCGCGGAGCCCGACCCGTTCGAGACGAGCATCTCCAACGCTCTCCTGGAACTGGAGATGAACAGCGACCTGAAGTCGCATTTAAGGGAACTCACCATCACCAAGGCGAAGGAGCTGGAGACAAACAATAAGAAGGTATAAACCTTGATTCCTCGCTAGCTCCTCTCGCTTAAAACCCTGACAGCGACGTGCTGTGCTGAGCTGCAATTGTGTTCTCCGCAGTCGATCATCATATACGTACCGATGCCGAAACTCAAGGCTTTCCAAAAGGTCCAGACGAGGTTGGTACGCGAGTTGGAGAAGAAGTTCTCCGGCAAGCACGTAATGTTCGTCGGCGAACGGAAAATCTTGCCGAAGCCGACGAGAAAGACGCGTACGAAGAACAAGCAGAAGCGTCCTAGAAGGTAAGGAAACTAAAATGTCACAATACTCATAATATTCAATGTCATAATACATTTGCATCTGACATGAACAGGTGTAATTTAATTACGTCAATAATTATTGCGTTATTACTATTTTGTTTATCTATAAATACCGAGTTATTTTAATATCCATTTTCAATTTCAATATGGCATTATCATATATAATATCTTGAATTCTGACTGCATCTTGCATATTCTGTTGTTTGTTATAGTCGTACGTTGACTTCGGTGTACGACGCTTTGCTGGAGGATATTGTCTACCCCGTAGAGATTGTAGGCAAACGAATTCGTGTGAAGCTTGACGGCTCGCAAGTTATCAAAGTTCATTTGGACAAAAATGAACAAACGAATATTGAGCACAAGGTATATTTATTGAGTTTCCTATTTTGTCTGCATAGAATTCTATTTATCTTTCTAGCGTTGTAATAATTTTAATTCATCTTTCGACAGGTCGATACTTTCGCCTCAGTGTACAAACAGCTGACTGGACGAGACGTAACATTCGAGTTTCCTGAGTCTTATGTATGATTTATTAAATATGAAAACATTTGAACCAAGGTATTTGTTATACTCATATTAATTTTTTCGCATCATCTCTCATTTCCTTGTTCCTTGTTTGAACTAATTATTTGCTATCTATGAAAATTTATCCAGAAAAGTTCTTTCCCAGTTTCAAATATTTTTTTAAAGATGAATTTTAAAATTTTTAATCCATTAGCCACATTAACTAAAGCTTTCATAAGTGAAAATCGTGAAATTATACGTTGATCAAATAAAATATATTTTTTAGAACGTAGTTTTTCATATATTTATTTTTATTTATTTATTATATTTTAATACAAATATTTTTAATTTATAGCAAAAATAGTCTTCCTAATAATTAATGAAAACAGCAATTTTTTTATTGATTCATGCAAAAATTTTGTACATTTCTTATTATCGTACTATCACAAAAATGAATATGTGAAAGAATTTCCTTCGTGTCGGTCGATTTTTACCGTAATCGTAGATAATTATTTATCTACGATTTAACATTTTATTCATCTATATTTATTTAATAGCCCCAACATGAATATAGAACACAAATCGAAATAAAATCTAAAGGAAAAAAAACTTGCGGGTCTTTATCACTTGCAATTTTTTGTAGGTACAATTACTGATTTTTATCATATTGATTTGGAAAATAATATCTTTCCTGCTATCGCTTTCAGATTTTTTTTATTATATACCTTATTTATAATATTTTCTTATTTATTACTTCCGAAAGATAAAATTTTCCATTGATGTGCATATATAAAAATAAATTGACACCGAATCTTCCTCGCCTTTAATTATAATTGACCGATTTCTGGAACCTGTCGAAATAGAATGAAAAAGCTACTAGTCTGTACATAAAATAAATGTACGGAAAACAGATTTGAACGCCAAAAAAATTAAAAAATTTTATATAATTAAACGTATAGAGTATATACATTTGAACATGTTTTCAAAATAATTCCATAATTCTTTAAAATTTAATATTGGAAATATCAATATATCCGACTAATTGAGAAAATATATTTAAAACTGAAGGTTTTTTTGATACGATAAAAGAGAGGAATAAATAAATTCTTTTATTTTCTGGACATCGGCTTAACCCCTTGTATCTCGATAACAAAGCTCATCGCCGTTACTCGGCGGAGCTACTCTAAGCTGGAAGGAAAATAGCGTGAGAACATAAGGCAGATGTGAGTATAGAAATGTACGAAACCAAGCGACTGTGCAATAGCACCCGTAGTCTGGATCAGGGTCAGGAAGGCCGGAGGGGGTCGGGAGGTCGAAGGGTTCAAGGAATAACGTGCTCTCCCTTCGAATTCACTGCACGACAGGCGAAATAAGCTATGAATTCTCAAAAAAACTCGCGAATTTTTCATCTCTCCGCGTTGTCACAGAGGAACCGAGAGAAGCGGCATTAATCTTTGCTAATCAATTCGAACAAAATAAACATTTGCAAATTTATAAAAGATTATCAGAATTTAGAAAGAGATAATTTATCAAATTAATAATTTATAGTTTATAAAGAGATATTTTTATGTAGAAATGTGCGACGGAAAGAGAGATTACATTGCTTGAGGATGTACATATTTTTATTTAATTAAAATTATATTAAAATTATAATTTGGTAAACAAAGTCAAACGATGGACGTTTATAGTTCCGTATTTAATTGTAAGAGGTTTTTAATCAACAGCATTAGAATACAACTTACAAGTGCATTATAAATTAATAATTCATAATAATACATCCTTTTATTATTAATTGCAATAATTGCTTGTTGCCATGCATTTTATTTGGAATTTTTTATTCCTTAAATATAATCGCGACGCGTTACTAAACATATATCTGCGCAGCAAATACGTGTAAATTTACTTTAACAAGGGAAGGCAATAATTGTCAAAGTCGTTACATAACGTACCTTGTTCATTACTAACAACATGGTCACGATCAAATCGATGAAAATAAACGAGTCGTATACACGTGCGTACCTGTCTGAAAAATGATACTCTCGCACAGGTAGCCTTTCATTCGTATCGGCGCTCGCGTGAGAATGCAAGGGGGATGCAAAAATGCCGAAGCACTGTTTCCCACCTCAGATTCGGCGGCCGCCCCTCGGGTCGCGCACTGAGTGTTGCATAAATAACTACCCGTGCCGCATCGGGAAACTGGACTACATTTCCGGCCATCTGCCTTATCGGAAATAACGAGTAATCGCGGCAATACGGTAATCCGTGGATCGTGACAAGTATTTAAAATTAAGTTATTGCTCAAAGAAAAAGGAAGAAAGAACGTGGTAATTTAAAGAATTAAAGGTCGGTGAACTCGCAAAAATTGTATAATGTCGAAAAGAAATTTTTAAAAGTCCCTTTAAACTTAAACAGCTTCCGTCACAAATGTATTTTCACATTAAATTAAAAACGATGACAAGGATTTTAGGGTTTTCGTTCATGCGTGCAATACGTACTCTTTAAATACTGCGTGCGAATCTCTTTGCTCTACAGCTCTTTAAATTGTAGATCGGACCAAGAAACACAGAAAAAATATAAACACAAGGCAGAAGTAATGCGTAAACTGGAAAAAAGGAAGATTAGTATTTTTAAAGATTGCAAAATTTTTAATCTCCACATCTAAATTTTCACCTGCACTATCTCCGTTATATTTCCAATATTTTCCTTTTAAAGGTCCTCGATTATAAATTAATATCGTAAATGGAAGTTACTTTGTGACAGAATGATTATTTTTTTCATTTCAAAAGCATTTCTATCTACATTGTTATTTCAGGATTTATTTATCTTTATAAAAGATCCCGTCTCTATTAATTTATTTTAAATACATAATATATAAAACTGTTCGCTTGATAGACAAAGTTTTGTCATGAAGGAACTCTGGAATACAACAATAAAACAAATTGATCGCCGTACCGTGGCGAGCATGCTGAAAAAGATCAGAGTAGCGGGAGTCATTAACTAATTATCTACCCCGGTAATCTCCCCCAGCGGCTAGTTGGTACCCGCATAGTTAACGCGGCGCGTCGACGAGAATTCATTTAACTGTTTTTGCCGAATGATTCACGTCGATCTTGCGTGAATAGTCGACGAATCAATTCCCATCGGGGGCATATCGTGTGCTGCGGGTAGCGCGTGTCGATGTTCTCAAAAATCAGCACCCTGATCGACAGGGTGGATCGCTTCAGATGCATCAATGCACAGCTTGCTAAAACTTTCCCAAGACAGCGGGATTTGTATTTCTGTAACGTCTGTATAATTATTTGCACACAGTGATGGACGCACAAGAAAATAAATATGCATATTAATTAAATTATTTATATAATAATAATTTAAATTATATATGTATATTTATTTCATTATTTATATAATTTACTTTAATTTATATTATACATACTTATAGATGTCAAAGAAAAATATAAATTCTAGAGCACGATGGAATAACACGTTGAAGAATTATGGAATAAAAACGAAGATTAATTTAACGGGAAGAAAAGATAAGTTAGATATGCAATAAGTGAGGAAAGAAAAGACGAAATAATTGATTAAATATGAACTAAATAGATTTATATATAATAAACGGTATAAAAGATTTATTTATCAAATTATTCGGCAACACTACTTTTTTACTGGCCATTTTACTGACGCAACTGTCTGATCAGAAGGCTTTAATAACATTTGTGGGAAAGTTTAATAAAATATTATCTCACACAAGTTGTCTCAAAGAGATTTTTCTCTCTTTTTGTGTACATTGTACGAGTCATACGTGCCAACGTACCGTTGGTGAAAAGTTCAAGAAGGGGAGAGATAAAGGAACGGTCTCTGCGAGAAACGGTCAACGGATGAGACTCACATAACTGGATCCGCGGCTATTATTAAAGGGTTAAAGAAATCGTTGAGATATGTAAAAGAGGAAATCGATTTAGCTGCCGTGACACACGAACGTTAAACCGGTAACTCCTGCGTCATCGTGCAAAGGGGATGCGCGTAACGGTTGAAGAATAACAGTCGCATCAAAGTTGCGTCGTTTTAAATAAAAAATGGCATTTACGTTTCGCTTTATGTTTGTGATATCGGTAATTATTTAAAATCTGGCAAATCAAGCTGGTGGAAAAGAAGATGTGAAAAGGCCTGCGTGATGGGGGCGATTTAAATCAGTAATTTAAAATAGCTCGATCAATGCTGTGAATAGATATAAATATAAATTTAATACTATGGTATTTGATTCCCTTGTCTTGTTAGAATTAAAAGACAAGAAGAGCGGAAAGAGCGTAAATAGAATTTTCTAGCGGAATGATATCGAAATATCTGGCCTTTAAATCAGCTTTAATTTTATATGTATTTTATAGAAGTAGTCCAGAAGTTGTTCAGAAGTGAGATTTATTTGGTTCGCTTGTCTTGTTAAAAGGCAACAAGAGTGAGAAAAGAAATAGAATTTCCTGGTGGAATGACATCACAATCTCTGGCCTTTAAATCATCTTTAATTTTATATGTATTTTATGTAAATCGCCTTCAATTTTTATATGTATTTATATATTTGATATCTGGTTAGTTAATTGCAACAAATATATTTCTTTCGTATTACTCAGAATATGATTCCTTTAATTTTTGATATAAATACATATAAAAATTAAAGGTGATTTAAAGACCAGAGATTCTGATGTCATTTCGCTAGGAAATTTTATTTCTCTTCTCGTTGTTCTTGTCTTTTAATTCTAACAAGACAAACGAACCAGATAAATCGCACTTCTAAACAACTTGTGGACACCTGGAGATATTCTTCGTACGCGCTGTATTTCGAATTTACCATCTCGCAAAGCGAGATCCTATTTGGCAGAAAAGTTCCCGAAAGTTCTCGGTATATCTTTCCGCCGGCACCTGGGCCCGTTCGCCCTCCTTCGGGATTTTCAGGGGGGCGAGCAGCACCCCTCGGTGGAGAAACCTCGGGAGAGGAAACCGACCACGTCGCGCACGTTACGTTGCAGAAACAGGTAAGGAGCAAACGTGTTCGGGAGCAAGGATCTTCTTCGCGTCTCGTCTCGTGATCTCTTTTCCCCTTCGACGACGACGGGGGGGAAAGATGAAGCAGCGAGGGGGAGCGGGACGGATCTGAAAAGGAGCGTTGCGCCGAAACCGTTTTCCCAGGAGCCTCCCCTGAAGGGCCCCCATCAACCACCGCGTGCAAACGAAGGAAGGGCCTAGGCGAAGTATATAAGGGCCCGCTCGGCCTGCAGTGACCTCAGAGCATCACGGTCAACGGTGCGGAGAGGAGGTCCCGGCTTCTTCGACCGCTCGACCACCCCGGTCACGGTCGAGGGAGATCCCGTAGGGGTCGAAGACGAGAGGAGAGGAGCGGAGAAGGAAGTCAAGCTGTAGTCATCTCTAACCAGCGATCGCCATTTTTTCTGTCGCAGATCCAATCGGAGCTACCCACCCACGATGGTGAGTATAGTTTCGGGTTTTTGTCCTGGCTAGCACGTGATCTTGGTGCTTCGATAGACTACGCTAAAAGTCGTCTAAAATCTGGTTTTCGGCCCCGCGGATCTTCGACGTTCTGCCTCGTGAAGCCGGAAATTTGCACTTCTTCCCAAATAGCGATCGACTGTCACGCGCGGAAAATTGGGCGAGTCGTACTTTGCCCTCCAAAAAGAAAACTAAATACGTTCGCGTTCTATTAACGCGTCTATAATAACATTCGCTCGGAAAAAAAAAGTACGTTTACAGGCAATCATTATGGAAAATTTAATTTGTAATTTTGCCACGCCACGTATTTTTGAAACAGACGAACGTATATCGATGTCTTCAAAGTTGAAATTCTAAAAGTTCGAATTTCTCGATTCGCTTAATTTTTCGCGAATGAGACAGCCGATTAATTATACAGTATTCATCGTGAAATGAGAACACCAGAAGCGATTGGATTTGCTCGCTTCCAAAAATTTACATAACGAGAGATTCGAATTGAATTCCGAAAAAGCATGACGCACGTTTGTTTAATTTTAATCGCGCGACTAATTATCGCATGTTCGCGCGATGTCAGAGATGTTGCAGTTCTCTCTTCCTTTTCCATGGTGTTCTGATTTTGTCAGATAGTACTCTATACCGGTGAAAATTTTCGGGCAGGTAGAAAAAACGGTCAAATTGCTAAAAACGAGAGAGAATTAAACCGCCACGAGACATAACGTGCCGAGAGACATAACGTGAATTTTAATCGCGACGGAGGTGTCTTGAGGTAATGAGATTTTTTTTTTCGCGAGACAGAATAGCGTGAATCTACGATCGAAATTCCGAAGTTACGCGCGCATTGATCATTCGGACCTACTCTATCCAGGCACTAATATCCCTCCCCCCCAAAATGTGACTTGAAATTTGCTCGTCTCTTATCCACTCCTCTTTTTTCGCCGTTGTGTTCGAAAGTTCTGTCTGCTTTTTTATTCCATCCTCTCTCACGTCTGATCAAATTGCTCTCCTTGTGTGTAATAGTGGATCCTTCGAAATTTGTACTCGTCGAAAAAAAAAGGAAAAAAAAAAGTAGGTCGCTCTCCTCAAACCGCTTCTCCTGTTAACGGCGTTATCACTACTCACGCACGCGCGTCCGTTGAGACCTTTACCGATTACGTTATATATATACACAGCCGATATACACAGCGCGGAATGACTTTTTCGCGAGAAAACGTTTCGTGAAATCTTCATGGATTAACTAAGTCGATATAACGCGGCAGATTGATCCAAATTTTCCGAAGTATCGTTCAAGTATGATTTGCCACTCGCTGGAATGATACTGAAAAATCATTTGGATGATCTTCGTTTCGAGATTCTGCGAGTAGTGATATCACGCTCACATGCTTCTCACCTGCACCTGTAGATTTTCAGAACGTTTTTTTTTCAGTTGCTGTTAATCGCGCGCGTTTACGCGCGTTCATATAGAGCGCCCGTAAGAGCGTGCGATCTTTCAAACAGTCAGATCGTAGATCAACAATTAGATGTACAGATCCATCAGTGTTAATTTATTTTTTGTGTAAACCGACTTGGAATGCATGCGATTAAACTGACACATCATGTGTGTGTGCGCGTAAATTAAAACTCTCAAGGTTTCAAGCTGCTGTTTCTGTACCGACTCGCTAGAATCTTCTGATCTATAATCTTTCATTTCACGCTGCTTAATAAACCCCCGCAATAAATCTGCATGCGTAGACACCTTTGCATCCCGTTGAACATAACTAACGTCATGTCCCGTCAAAAGTTACACCGGTACACCTCATCGTAAAGTGACACGGAGATAACCGTGAAAGCCTTCACGCGAAAAGGTGTCGTTTATCGAAATTTTTGTGATTTAACATCGTAATATAATATAGCGCGGGATTAAGTTTCAATTAAAAAAAATGTGCAGATTCAAGCAGGTGAAAATTTCTCCTTTACACTTAGTTCCGAACGCGACATAATCGAAAATGACATCGACATCGACACAATCGAACATTCCGAAGCAATCCACGTAAAAAATTCTTTCCCACATTGTATCAACTCATCGTCCCGTTAAAATTGCCGTTCAATCTCAAGCTGAGAACATTTGTCGCACAAATTCGAAAGCAATCGTTTGCTATGAGAACATTACACTCACAACAGCTTTACGATTAATGTGAATTTCGGTTGCCAAGAATTGCCATTGAAAGTTGTTTAAATTTGTTATTGCTAAGAAATTTGTAGTGAATCAATGCAGTGATATTTTAACGAAACAGAAAGCATGCAGACGAGAATGTATAAATATACGATAAAATAACAATTTATGTATGTGAACGATTTGGAACAATGATATGTCAATTTCCGATAAAATAGTTTGAAGTACGAAAATTATAGTATTCTAAAGATTAATTAATCGATTATGCATTTTTGATTAACAGTGACTCAACAGAAATTTGTTTCAAGCTTCACCGATAATAGTGATGACGATAATAATATATTTGTTTGATTGGTTTACTACATGATTACATAATCTTCTCTGCTGTTATCAACGGCATGCTCATTTTGCATAATCAATCTTAGGCAACATTCAGATAATCGATATTATTGTATGTTAAAACGAATTTGATTAGCGCACGTTTCACAATCCCAATTTTAAAACAAACACTTTTCAAGATACATGCTTCGTAAAAGAAAATAAATTCAAAAAGATGTTTGAATTAATGGATACAAAAACAAGATCTTTTTCACGGATCACAAAATCATATTATCTGGACAAATAAACGGTAAAACAGTGGACCAAGAAAAATAGTAACATCATTAGAACCTTCAAATTTATGGCTGCATCTGGAAGAATAATTAGCAAAATAATTAGTTGAATTTTGAACGCTACATATTTCAATATAATAAACATATATAGACTTTTCGCATGAAATAGGGATTGTCATTCTTGATATTATGCAAAACTTAAACAAAATAGAACTCGATTTGTATTAATAATATCCTGGAAATGATTGTCGATAATTGCAAGTGAACTATATTAAAATACAGTTAAAAACAAGATAGAAAACCGAAGAAAGTATTTATAATAAGGTTTTTTTTTATAATAGTAAGTAAAGCAGAAAATTCATTATCGTAATCTAAAAGAAAGTACAATGTTCGAACTGATATTTTATTTGTACAGAAAAAAGCAAGTAGATCTAAATCTTTACTAAATCCATAAAATAAATGCATCTGAGAAAATATCGAATTATATAACAGGCATTTAAAAAAATTTGTTTACTCAGGTTTCCAATATATGACGTAAGCGTATGATATCAGCAAAATTTACCAGAGCTAATGTTTCATTTCTGACATGCTGCAAAAATTTTACGGTTTATTTTATTGATTGCATTTGGCGAGTATTTCGACCAGACCTTTAATAATTAACAATTTTCCATTTTCTAAAAGAAAAAAATAATAAAGAAACTGATATCCACACAATTTCTTATTACAAGCAGTAAGACTGACCGAAAAATTTTTGTAATAAAATTATGAAAGCCGAATTTTTAACATTTAGCTCGTTAATAACGTACATAACAAATATAAGTTTTTTTTGGCAAATAATTATTACTTAATTAAATCCATGTAAATTAAATATCAACTGTTAGATTAATCTGTTATTTGGCAGTTCAATATCAAGCTGTAAAGATATAATTTTCTGGATCAAAATATAATTTCCTACATCATATTATTCCGAAACAATAGATTGTCAATTCAGCAAAAATAATATATTGTATTCAAATTTCAAAACAGATCGCAACATTTCGAATTGAGCATATCAGATCATAAGATGAAATGTAATACTTGCCATAATACGTGTAATATGTTTAATATAAAGTTCTTGGTGAATCACTTGCTCAAACATGGCATAAAGGAAACAACTTCAGAAAATACTAAATAAGAGAAATATCCTTTTTCAGCAGCAGTATTGAGAAAATCAAAACAAAATTATATTTTTGATGTTCTAGAAAACTATTCTTACTTCAGATAAAATAGCCAAGAAAATCAGTCGAATGAGAAATCAATCCAATAAAAGAGAAAATATTTCAGAGAAATTTTACAACAAAAATCAATAATTATATAGTCTTTACATTAAAGTTATATAAGCTTCGTAGCAAAATTGCAAAACAACTAATGTAATAATATTGGCAATACGGAAAATTATCTGAACAACTGAAATAAATGAAAACATTTAACGCTATCAAGATATCGCTGCAGAGGAAATTATGCCGTTCGGGCAAAATTGTTTCATCACCTGTTCGCATATTCAATCAATGCGAGGGGGATCGGTTTTCTGTTCCCCCGTACTTACGCCGGAAGAGCAAAGAGCATGTCGATCGTATCGGCACACACGTAACCCGTATAAGCACTGCATTGATTCGGTCACCGAATACATTGGAATACGCAAGAATTGATTTTTTTAATGGGTTTCCATGTCCAAAAGAGGGTATCATTACTGAAAACGTCGGGCACACACATAAATTGCGACATATAGCATCAATTCCCACAATCTATTCGATCCTGACATCTAACTGGATTTGCTTACAACCGATGAGAATGTATGACAAAAGTACAGATTCGTCCGTACGCAATGATAAAAAAAACTTACTCTGTTTCGAGCTTGAAAATTCACCGCATTTTAGCAAGACTCCCGACTGTCATATACGTGAAAGTAATATAAATGTGTTATCTCCTCTCGAATTTTCGTGTTACGATACTTTTCTGAAATCGGTTACATTACGGGGAAACGCGTATGTAAAATTGGTTTCTTCAAATAGAATTAAGGCATCTTTATCTATTTGAATAGTTCTAATTTATTTAACAGTCGAACCAGTATAGCATTTATTTTTTTTTGGTACACGCTACATCCCGCCAATTTCTCATCGTACTGTATTAGTTAATGTTAATGACATACTCCGGTGAATAAAATTACGATCGCGCTTAATAAAATGACATATTTGAAATACGTGAATACTTACAATAGAACAATAAGTGAAATAATGGTAATTACATTTTGGTCCATAAACGATTCTTCTGGCCTTTTAAAAATTGGTTACCAATACTATTGCCATTTCAAAAATAATTCCCATTGTTTCAATGAGAAAACAGAAAAAATTTATCTTTGTAACTGTTTTAAAAAGAAAATTCGAATTTTCGAATACGGCAATACTTCAGAATTGACTCGATTTATTTGAAGAATATGAAGGACTTCAAGAAAGAACAAAAAAGTACAGAGACTGAACATTTTCGAGTGAAGTTTAAATTTAAAATCACGTTTGTAAGAAAACATTTTTCAAAACATCAAGAAATTATAGCAATAACTACAACAGAAATAAATAGAAATGATTAAATGTTGCTTTAAATGATATGCTACAAAAAGAAAGGATTCCCTCCGTTTTTTTCAAAGATGGTTTCACTAATATCAAAATCAGAATTCTCGAATCTAATATCACGGCTTATTAAGGGTTCAAAAATAATTCTGATTGCTTCAGACGAGTACAAAATATCTTTGGATTTCCGTGATATGCTTGACCAAAAATCATAAAACGACCGGGCGAATCCGTTTCGTTTTCCGAAAGAAGATATACGCGAAAATTGACAATTTAGTTGATGTATCGCAATCAGTATCGAGGAAATAATCTCGCGAGACGAATTGTCGACCACTACCGGTTTTCTTCAACTGCAAAATTGCAAAATCTCGACAGCAAATTACGAGAAAGACGTGTCACAGAATTGTAGAAATCGCGATCGATCAAGGAGACATGATTTTTAGGCGAAATGTTCCACGAATGGAATACTCGATTATCGCTTCATCATCAGTTTCACGCGAGCCCGAAAATCCGTGAAATCGACCGTCGCAGTCACGTAACGTATATACATACCGAGCTATAATTCGATGCTCAAGTTAATTTCCTGCGTTAAACAAAGTTCGACAAAGATCAGTCGTCGAAACCACGTCAAGAGACCACTCTAACGATCTGAACGAACGCCAAAACGCGCGCAAACGAGAACGCCAAAAGGAAAAAAGAAAAGAAAAAAAAACACCACGCGATCGTTAGCGGAAGAAAAGATTCCGGACCATCAAAACGCGAAGCAGGCCGGACTCTCGCGTAACAAAGAGCCACGGCTTTAGCATTGTCGCGCGGCCTTCGAGAATCTAACGAGCCACAAAAAGAAGAAAAAAAAAGTTTCGCTTTAAAGAGAGTTCCCTCATATACGCACCGCGTATATAACCCGGCCCTTCTGCATCCGTGTAATACAAAGGTATTTTCGTCACCTCGCTCCCGTTCAAACCCCTCCCCCCCCCCTCGCGCCGCCGCCCCTCGCGTTTCGTGATTTACGCGCGTTCCCAGGGAAGAGAGAGAAACCTGTAAAAAGGGGCTAACTAACTCATAATGCCTCGCAAGTCCCACGGTCCAGCATCTTGCATCCAGCAGTACATACATATATATATACAGCCAGCACGACTTCTTTGTCTTCCTTCTCTTTGCGGCCACGCTTCTCTTCCACGATTCACGCTTCGCCCTCTTTTTGTGCTCTCCGGCCTTTCCGGGGGCCGGTTGTTCCGGTTGTACACACAGGGAAACCGAGTCGAAGGTTCTTTTTGAGCAGTCTCTCGCTTCTGCTTCTGGCTCCTCTCAGCTACACTTTCCACGCTCGTGTCCTCTCGATCCCTCCGCCCTCCCTCCCGTCCGTCCGTCGTCCCCGCCGAAGCGCGAGTATAATTGACATATTGTCGACGCCGATCACTATATGCGAAATCATACGCGCTCCATATATTCGAGACCGCAGGCTGCTACCAGCTGCTCGCAAAAGTAGCGCGCATTAATCATGCATACGTTTCGTGTGTGATCGTGGTATAAGCGGTATAAAAGTGTGCCGCGAATACGAAAAAAAACTTTGAGATTTTCTTTTTCAACACGGGAGCCGCACCGTACGAGCGTCCGAAAAATTTCTTGCGAAATTCACGTTACAATCATGAGAATTAAAACAGCTTGTGCTCTCTTAAACAATTACTCTTTCCGGGGGAAAAAAAGGAAGATGGAAGAAACGTGAATCTGACACACTTGTAGAATTTTTATTCTTCAAAATCACTTGAATCTCGGTTCGTCGACGCGATCTATCGATTCATTTCAACGTAATCGCGCTACTGCAAGATATTCCCCCGAGGAGTTTCCAAATCTTCGCAGCGAGACGTCGAGTCAAAATCCAGATAATCGCTCAACTCCAACGTAGGAAGAGTAAAAAGAGTGTAGCTAATAGGAAACGGACACGCTTTGTCAACGAATCCATCGTTTAATTATCGAGAATATTTTTCGGACTCGTCGATAACACCGCGCGGATATGTTGTGACCCTTAAAAATCTGCATGTTTCTTGGCTATCTACGCGATACGAGTCCTTTTAGAAAAGAGGTCAGAATAAAGTTTCGCAAATAAAACGACAATCAAAAGAGATCTTTCACGCTGGCCGAGATAAAAATAAGATTCATTTGAAAACGCTACATTTATGTTTGTAAAAATCGAAGTATAATAAACGCCAAACTACGTTCACAAGATAAAAGTGCTTGTACAATATCGTTCTTCGGGGTGATCGTATATCTATCGGATGATTGACCGAATTGCTCTAAGAAATCGAGTATACACGAATTTACGGCAGACAGACTTTCAGAAGGCCTGTTTGGTAAACGCAAAAGCATGAGCAGAAATTCATTCGATCAGTACAAAATCCGGAAAAGTTGTCCGTCATTTCGATGCAGAATTCAAAGTTTTAAAAACTATTTATAGAGCCAAACGTATGTAAAATGTACTAGAAAAATAGCTTTTTTCTCTTGATATTTGGACCATTATTACGGCTGTCAGTGACAATCAAAAATAAGAATAAAATTTAGCACATTAAAAATCAATGTATATACAAATACTAATTTATCACCCACTGTTCACGAAGAAATCAAGATTAAGTGAAACATTACATTATGAAAAACTGAAAGTAAAATTATCAAGAACGATATTTGCCAATCCGTGACATGTTGATTCTCAATCTAATTCAAAATTTCAAAGAAAAAAATAGACCAAATTTTCTACATAACACAGCAAAATTTTCCGGAATACAGTATAAATTCACCGTTAAAGTTAAGCGTCGCGAAGTACTTTCCGAACAAAATGCAAATTATGCCTACGTGAAACAAAAAGGAAGTTAATCTAAAAAAATATCATCTCATCATCCACCACCACTGCAACTTCATGAAGAATACGCCTGTACAGTTCGAAATTGATCGAAATTCTTCACCCATGGAAACTCGTCGGTAGGCCAAGAGACGTACAAGGCGTTCGCGAATTTTGCCAAATCAAAAACAGCACAAACAGTGGAGAAGGGGCTTTCGGTGTCTTTAAAAAAAAAAAAAAACGACGCTTGACGACGACCGCACACGCACACTTCTCGAACCACTAGTACTATTCGAAATCTCAAAGGGATCACATTGTTTAGCGTTCATTGAATAAGAGCATTTGGTAGAAATCGATTAGATTAGAGTTTCAACGCGCACGGAAAAACGTGAACAACCGGCCCTTGTGTGTTTTTTTTTTAAATTTTGTTTCGTAGCTAACGCTCACACCCTTCCAGGTTTCACCACTCGGACGGCCCGGGAAAACGAGGCAGCAGCAGCGCCAGCAGCAATCAAGGGCAATCAGGGCATCAATCACGGCATCAATCAGCCGACGGGACGGCGCGGGAGGATCAAAATCAGCGGGTGCGGCTGGAAACCGGCGGCGTCAGGCGGCGGCCAGCTATCCGGCGAGGAGCCGAAACGGATAAGGATAATGTATCCGGCGCGATCTCGCGCCCCAGATGATCGTGGCAGATCATCGGGATTCAAGAGCGACGATCGCGACAACGATTCTACTTCAATCCACCAGGCTGTCTAATTATATTCATTGCATCTACGGGATTTGTTGGATTTTATCGCAATTATCGCGCATCATTTGTTGAAGTTACCGCAATTTCGCAAACAAGAGGGGGGGAAAAAGGGAAACAGGCTTTCACCCGTGTCTACCCGGCGAGCCTGAGGATATTAATGATTTTGTCTTGCACACTGTCGAAAACCGCGCCTTCGAACGAGACATCCTCGATGGCGTGCACAAAGCTCCGCGAACTTCTCCAGTACCGAACGAAACCACTTCCGACCTCAAGACCGAAAGCAGGCAATTTGTTTTTCGTTGGACCAACCACCGTCCGTTCTCGGCTAGAACATCTACTCGTCCAGACGGCTCGATTCCGGCACGATCTCCAGCGCGAAAACAATTTTCGGACACTCAGGAATCCTCCTGATCGCGGCGGAGGCCGCACCTGCCGTTCTCGCCGGACCGGCAGAGCTGAAAGCAACGAAAACACTTTCAACGCAACACACCTGGAGCATCGTCAAAAACAGCCAGCACACACCTGGAAACGTCACACATTTACTATCACTATTATTATTACTTCAAAAAGAAAAGAAAAGAAACAAAACGCCGACGTCACTTTTCACCCTCGCAGCCAACGATACTAATACTAATGATAGTAACACTATCGACGAAAATTCTCCGAAAATCATTGGAAAATTACGCGAAAAAAAAAAAACGTCAGTCACAGCGCGTGCAGTCACGCGACGCCACTTTGGGAACACGCGGTTACCTCGGAAGGGAAAAAGCACAAAAAAAAACACGCCTCTAAACGCGCACGCGCACGTATACTTTAGCATAAACTTCCGCGTTGTTTCGCAGCGCGAGAAGAAAAAAAATAAGAAGAAATCGCGGCACACTCTGCCTCGCAACGAAAAAAATTGGATTGGAAAGGACAAAACGTCTCTCCCCCAGCGAAAAAGGCTCACGGCATGGACGGAATCGTTCCTCCGACCTCAACCAGGCATCCCCTTCGGTCTTATACGCCGCCACAAGCGCACGTCTCGCACACCTCAGGATAATTATAATTTCGCAGAGCATTCTTTATACCGTACCGGCCGCCGCAGCAGGACGCGCGGACCTTTTATTTCGTTATACGATTTACAGGAGACACTTTACCGCGGGCTCACACCGCGAGGAAAAAGGAAAAAAAAACCACTTCTCGTTGCACTTCCCTACATTCTTTACGCGCTGCGCCGTCACCAAATATGAGATACAACGTGACTCCAAGTTCACGATTGTACGATTTATCGATGATTATTTGAAAGCTTCGTACCCAGCGACTTTACAGTTCTGCAAGACTATTTTGATCATTTTTCACGGTTCGAACAAAGAAGAGACGATCGGACGAACAATCGACGCGTGTCAATCGACGGCACGCGAGAAACCAAAGGCTTCAGAGCAGATCAAAAGCGCCAAATCGCAAAAATCGGAAATCACGACGTAAATTTGTGCAGCCGGAACACAGTGCTGCACGGATCTGGGAAAAAGAAGAACAATCCTTCAGGGTTCTACCTCTGGAGAGAAGAATGTAAATCGTGGCTCTCGATCGAAATTCGCAAGTTATTTCGGATCGACGAGTTTAAGCGCATCGTCAAACACCTCCCGACCTACAATTTCTCGATCGATTAATGATTAGAAGAGAGCAAAACAGCCAGCGCTCAAAAACAGACGATCTCAAAAGCGAACCCCGCGCAAATTTCGCACAAGCAAAATCACCACAGGGAAGTGGGCGGAAAGATTGACACTCTCGATGCAGATGTCATGCCCGGAAAAAAACGAAATCAATCGAAATCATTAATCGAATCAATTTTATATCGAATCACCAAATTTTCAATCGGACTATTATCAGGATTATCGAGCTAATTTTACTGACGTTCGTTTGCGAATGACGCGCTACGCAAAACAGTACACGCGGAGTCCTTTTTGGTCCAATCCAAGGATACTCTCTGGGAAACCAGCCCGAAATTATCAGCAAACCCCCTGCGAATAAATTTTCGCTACGCCAAAAGCGACAACAAAAGAGTAACTTTTGCACGCGGCTCTGTAGCGGCGTAACTCATCCTAAATCTCACCCTAAATTACGTCCAACGAGCACGAAACGACCGCAAAAAAACACCGCCAGAAAACAAGAATGGCGCGAATCATACTCGGAGCAAACTCTCGATAAAATCTCTGATAAAACAACTCTATACACTCGGATACAAATTCCGGCACGAATCGCACGAAGATTCGAAATCTGGATGAAAAATGGAATCTCACATCGAAATATCCACTCGATGCAAATCTCAGGACAAAAATCGCAGTTGCGGACTTTTCCGACTGCAGTGCAAGAATTCCTCGATTAAACTAAACAGTCAGGATCTTATCTAATCGACAACGAATTTTTATTTTTTCTGTTCCTGTCAAGCAAGAAGAGCTCGAGAAATCAAGAAAGCGAGCAACGGAGCTTAATTATGTTTCGTGGAAATTCATCGGAGGACCCTACCCTTCGGAAGACAACACTCTCGGACACACATGGAAAATCGCGAGCACCAAATCACAGCGGAACAACATGGGACACCAGTCGTTTGAGTCAACTGGAAACACACGGACGTCGCGGGACGTCGTGGGACCATCAGCAAAGGTACTATCCCTTGTTCTAATCGTACAATTTTAACTTAGATTAGACTTAAGTCACTAACGAGTATCGATCGATCGTGAGTATTAGTTTAGAGCGAAAAACTATTTGGTACATCGTAAAAATCGATCGTCACAGTTCTGCATTTTGGGCACTCAAATCCATTTATTTTGTACTCATTTAGTTACTCATAAAATTTTCGTAGAATTAGTTCATTTATTTATTTTTATTTATTTTTTTTTAATTTATCCGTTACTTTTTTATTTTGTTCGGTTTTATTTTATCTTATTTTGTGAAATCATCGTTAATACCAAAGCACAAAGCGCCATCCCTCTGTCGTAGATCTCTGAAATATGTAATGTACGAATTATATATTTCATCTTTATTTATTGTATTGCGTTTTACGTCAGCATGAAGGCTCGCGTATTTCAAGAGATACAGATTTGATTATAACAGAAATTGTAACTTGAATTGTAACAGAAATGGAGAGGAAAGTTCGTCATTTTTATTACTAGAAATATCGATCTCAGTTGAAAAGTAAAACTGTATGAAACCGCAAAAAATCTATTTGTCGTGCCGTAATAATTATAAATAATGACTTGATGCTCTCGGTACAACTTTCTGTTATAAGAATGATAAACTTTTACGCATCCAAATGTTATATTCAAGACTTATCCGAAAAATCTGATATATTGTAACTTTAGATTTTTAACTGCGCTTTGTGAACTTTATATCATGCTTCATTACCACATGTTATGTGTTTTGTTTCATTTTTGTTGAATTCGACGTGTTCTTTACATTTCGATGATTTCACTCATTGATCAGTTTATCCTATTTTTATTACTTTTACTTTTTTATGTTTCTTTTATTTTTCATTAATTTTTTTAATCATAAAAAATAAGAACTTAAAAATCCAAAAAAAAAAAAAAGAAAACAAAAAGGAAAGAAATAAGCATATATATAATATATAAAGCATGATACGTTCTACACGAAAATAGTAAATCTGTAGCCGACATGCCTCGAAATTAATCCAGCGTGGCTGAATACAAAAGCAATTCGAATCTAAAGTTGAAACAAGTATTTATGTTTTATTGTTGCAAAAAAAAACGCACGAATAGATTCAATCGTTTCGACGGCTATGCGGAGATGCTAGAAGGATGTGAGGAAATGTTTGTTTCGCAAAATAGTGACACAAGCGTCGTTGGATTATAATACGTAATTGCCATTTTGCGAGACCAACAGGTTCCTTTCGGGATCTCCGTATTTCGACGTCGTTTCAACTTATTTTTTATTCCTGCTGTTCAGTTTTAACCATTCAGCGCCTCAGATAATCGCAAAACACACGCATAAATGAAAAGGAATAAAATCTGTGAAATTCATCTTTTGACCGTTTGATTTTCTTTTTTTCGTTATCGACAGACACGCGAATGTAGAACGTGAATTACTTAACACATACGTATAAAGTCTAATTGCTGCACAATCGTATCGTAAGTATTTTTGCGCTTAGATTTAATTTCATATCTTCGTCGCTGGCACGCTCACAATCAATCGAGACATGCCAGACACAAGTGGATGATATCCTGTGAGTAGTGATAAGGACGAGTTGCGTGAGCGCTACGATATTTAGCGTTGTGAGATGTCTGTCCACTGTAAATTAATAATGCTTCCATGCCGTGGGTTAACAGTAATTGCTATTAATTGCTCTTAATTTATAGAGTACCTCTTGTCACTTTTTTTATGAAACATTGCAATTATTACACGAATTTTTCGCTAATTTGTCCGGATGTTACATTCCCCACTGTTAAGCTTTACGTTATTCTCCTGAAAGTTACAAGTCAAATATTGTCAATTTACAGTTGATAGCTTCATCTCGTAGGCATAGATTAGGAGTATAAATTTTCGTGAGAGGCCCAATTAATTAGTTTAGATTTATATCTAATAATCCGTCTAATCGATCTATATATTAAGTACTTATCCAAATATATAGTAAGCAGACATTTTTTTTCTAAGAATAGTCACATCATTTGACGAATTAAGCAACATAGTTTTTAACACAGTTTTCTTTATAGAATTGATTATCTTTTACGATGTAGTTTTTAGGTCTTAGGGTAAACGCATATATACATTTTTGCAGAAACAAAATTGTTTATGTCAATTACCCGGGTAAAAGAAGTTGGGACTCGATGAACTCGTAGTTCTAGTATAAACGTTTATGGATGATTTGTACTTTGCCTGTAGTAACGATTGAAATTGAATTCTGTCCGGAATAATACGATCCGAACGAAGGCGTTCAAGGTACATTTCACGGTAAAGGAAGGAGAATTTACAGTATCGCGCGAAAGAGAGAATTGTTCAGACACAACGCACAAACGTATTATGCTGCTTTTGAATGCTTCTCGTATGTTGCCTATCTGAATGTTATTGTTACTGTTTGTTCACGTTTGTGTCGAATTTTACGCTTTTGGTCACACCGACATAGCACACTCGTCGTTCTATACCCAAGATTCTCCCGTTGTTCACGTTTCTGTTTGGCACGTTGTTGCTGTTAATACGTTATCGGATGTTACATTCCCCACTTCCCTTTCAATGCCTGTTTAAACCCTGTTACTTAATTATCGCATGTTTCCTCCCCGTTACCGAGACCTCGAATGTTTCCATCCTTGTCCAAAAGTTGTGTTTAACACCGTTTAATTTAACTGTTAATCCTTTTGTTGATTGTACTGTTGATACTTTGTTCGTGTTGTAGATCATCGTCATCATGCATCCACGAAACTCCCGTCGAATATTTTATATTCATTGTCAGAAAAATCTATATTTCATAGCTTCGAAAATATATTTATCATCTCCCCCCCCC
>NW_012026812.1:1960474-1964716 GCF_000956235.1 Wasmannia auropunctata
ATAGCAAACCACCAGAGCTATGAGAATCGAGAGCACAAGCGTGATGGCCATTTCTGCTCTCGAGGACTGGAACGATACTAAAAGTTTAACGTTCAAGAAGCCCTCTCAAACGAGTTATGAAACACAACTGCGCAGAAGCAACTAAACTTTCCACATGAGGACGATACAGAGCACACTGCAATAATGATCATGACGGGATGATATAATTTATCGTGTATACGGAACATGTTACGTAATGTTCGTTATGCAACTTGCTATAAAATTTTTATCACACATCGTTAAATCACACACGTTATTCGTTAGATAAAATCTAATCTCAAAGATTAAAAATTATTGTCGAATAAAACTCCTCATTTTTATATTACAATTAAAGTTTATCTTGACATTGATATTGAGACTATTATTAGTTGCTACCGACACTGAGATTCTTGTGCGCCACCCTATATTCAAATCTAGAACAAGTGACTGAACAGTGCAATTTCTGAATATTATTCAATAAGGAAATGACCCATATACTACGTTTCGTTCGACTGTGTACGTTTGAGAAACGCAATGTTTGTTTAATATATAATAAATTGTGAATTTTAACTCTCTTTTCGCCCATACGAATATTGATTTATATAATAATATACACTGTGATGGCAAATAATGATACTAAATTCTTTTTTATTAGATGAAGTCAACGTAAGGTCAACCTTCTCTTTGAGGAGTTCAAGTGATGTTTCTTGATGCTGCGATTATTATTCTGATAGCAAACTTGCAAGCTGATGTAACAAAATTATACGCAGTTGAACAAGCAGCAAGCAACAATTTATACATAATGCAATTTCTTTTCCAGAAAATAATTCTTTCTATTATAAATCTCTATTTCATCATTAGAATATTTTCATTTTTATATAATACTTTATTACTTCATTTTTAGTACAATGTAAAAATAATCTATGTAAAAATTTTTAAAATAATGTTTAAAATTTATTTTCTTTAATTTTTTTGGTACAACTTGCTGATTGTTGTGGAAATGATAAACTTTTACTCATCCAAATGTTACATTCATTATCCGAAAAATCTGATATGTTGTAACTTTAGATTTTTAACTGCACTCTATGATCTTTATATCAAGCCTCATTAAAACATGTTATGTATTTTGTTTGATTTTTGTTTTGAATTTAACGTGTCCTTTACATTTCGATAATTTCACAGATTGATCAGTTATTTATCCTATTTTTATTTTTTTTTTACTTTCTTTTACGTTTCTTTTATTTTAATTAATTTTTTTTATCTATAAAAAAAAACTTAAAAATCTAAAAAAAAAGAAAACGAAAAGGTAAGTGATAAGTACATAAATATAAAGCATAATACGTTCTACACGAAATAATAAAACTGTAGTCGACATGCCGCGAAATTAAATAAGCGCGGCTGAATACAAAATCAGTAATTCGAATCTAAAGTTGAAACAAGTATTTATGTTTTATTGTTGCAAAAAAAAATCGAAAAATAGATTCGATCGTTTCGGCGGCTATGCGGAGATGCTGAAAGGATTTGAGGAAATATTTGTTTCGTAAAATCGTGACACAAGCGTCGCGGATTACAACACATTATCGCTATTTTGCGAGACCAACAGGTTCGTTTCAGAATCTCTATTTCGACGTCGTGTCAAATAATTTCTTATTCCTACTGTTCTATCATTTAGCGTCTCAGATAATCGCAAAACACACGCATAAATCAAAAGGAATAAATTCTGTGAAATTCATCCTTTGATTGCTTTTTTTTCGTTATCAACAGACACGCGAATGTAGAACGTGAATTTCTTAATACGTACATTTAAAGTCTAATTGTTGCACAATCGTATCGTAGGTATTTTTACGCTTAGATTTAATTTTGTAACTTCGTCGCTGGCACGCCCACAATCGAGACATGCCAGACACAAGTGGATGATATACTGTGAGTAGTGTGAGTAGTGATAAAGACGAGTTGCGTGAGCGCTACAATATTTAGCGTTGTAAGATTTCATCTGTCAACTGTGAATTAATAATACTTCCATTTGCCGTGAGTTAACAGTAATTGCTCCTAATTGCTCTTATTTTATAGAGTACCTCTTTTTACTTTTTTATGAAACATTACAACTATTACTATTACACGAATTTTTCGCTAATATGTCCACTGTTAAGCTTTACGTTATTCATTTGAAAGTTACAAGTCAAATATTGTCACTTTACAATTGATATCTTCATGTCGTACGCATAGATTAAGACCATTAATTTTAATGAGAGACCCAATTAATTAGTTTAGATCTATATCTATAATTTGTCTAATCATTCTATTATATATATTAAGTACTTATTCAAATATAGTAAGCAGAAATTTTTTTCAACCTTAAGAATAGTTACATCATTTGACGAATTATGCGACATAGTTCTTAACATGGTTAACAGGTTTCTTTATGGAATTGGTTATCTTTTACGATGTAGTTTTAAGGTAAACACACATATACACTTTGAAAAAGTAAAATTTTTTATATAAATTACACGGATAAAAGATTATTAGACTTGATGAACTCGGTGTTCTAATTATAAACGTTTTATGGATGATTTGTACTTTGCCTGTAATAATGATTGAAATTGAATTCTGTCTGGAATAATACGATCCGAACGAAGGCGTTAAAAGTACATTTCATGGTAAAGAAAATAAAATTTACAATAACACGCGAAAGAGAATTGTTTAGACACAACGCACAAACGTATTATACTGCTTTTTTTTCTTTCTTTCTATCATCGAATTAAGATTAAAGAATCTAGACTTTAATCGACAAAATACAAATTTATCGTCAGTTTGATGAGAATAATGAATAATTGAGATGTCATACGTTACACGATAAACGGGATGCGTTCATTAAGCTCTGACGTCACTTCGCAGAAACATTATGTTCCGGCCGATGACTTGCAAACAACCTAACGATTATCGTCTGCAAGATTGATTGTACTTTTTTTGGTTTCATCGTATAGTACCTTATTTGATAGATTTTAAATGTACGTATATGATAATGATGTATTCTATCATCGTAAAGTAACGTAATAAGAAACTTAGTATAAGTGCAGCTAAGAATATATAAATTTTCGTGAGAAAAATTACGCTAAAGTGCTGCTATACGACATATGTACATAGTACATAGAAATACATTTAATGAATAAACTTCATACATAATATATGAAACGCACTTTTTATTATCTATAAATATTATCTATCCTCCTCTTATGATAAATTTATAAACAGACAATTGTGCTTTAATACATAATTCTCCCATTATATGCAATTTATTAAATTATACAATAATATTAATATAAGAATATGATTTAATTATAACTGAATTGCTCGTTTTGTAATAAAATATAATTTATATCCAACGGCAACTGTTATATTTTAGAAAATAACTGATTTATACACTGTATTATAAACGTAAATTATTTAATTATGTATTCTTATTTAATACGTACATAATATGTATATTACTATTACTGCTATCAACAGCGAGCCATACACAAATTGATAATTTGTATCACGGAGTTGTGCGCAAAAATTACCCTAACGATAGTACTTGGCCTTAAAAAATTATCTCTTTTACTGCAATAATATCTAATCTGGACATGCGATGAAAAATAATTTGAAACTCAATAATTAATATTTTTTGTAACCAGGCCTGATTTGCATAATTAAAAAGTAAAAGACCATAATATTTATAAGTCTTCAAATAAATCAAGTTTCTTGATGTCCTAGGAAATTTACGTTTTTTAATATTTGTTATCTTTTGAATATAACTCGTGTCAAGATACCATTTAAAATAAAAAAATATAACTAAAAGCATTTACCTTGCAGATCTAATTAAAAACACTGACCAAAAGTTTACATTACAAAAATCTGTGTAATTTTATAAAAAGAAATAAATCAAAGCAAAGAAAAAATAAAAAGAAATGAAAGAAAAATCTCATATTCAATTATATCGGACGAACGGAGGCCCAAATGCCACCCTCTGCAGCGTTCAGGAAGGTTGTAGCTATCAACTTTAATGGCAATTTTGTCTTCGAGGAAAGCTCTAAGCTGTATTTTTTCAGGAACGTAGCCAGACACGCTTTTACCTGCAGCAGAGCCATTCTCATTCCCACGCACATTCGTGGTCCTTCGCCGAACGGAAGAAAGGCGAATTTCTCGATGCTGTTCTTTCTGTCCGGACCGAATCTATCGGGATCG
>NW_012026812.1:1964736-1970826 GCF_000956235.1 Wasmannia auropunctata
CCCCCCCTCTTTCATTGATTATAATAAATTCTGGACAGATATTGAGATGATTTTATTGCAAATTCTTATTATGACATTGTATACAATATATTCACTGTATTTCTAATGTCTTATAATAACAGTTAACGTGCTCAAATCAATTCCAAAGTTATCCGAAAAACACATAAATGCTCTTATCGAACAGAATCACATTAAAACATAAAAATTTGTACTCGGGATATATTTCAATAAATAGAGAAAAATCTTATATGTTATAATGTTACCTAATTTAATAGATGTGCTTTTTAAAAAGCAGTGTCTAAATCTATATTTAAAAAATCATATTACTTTCTGATCCATGTATAGCCCGTCACATTCTAAATCCACGTAAATTCTGACGATACACATCTCCCCGTTTTATCGTTGTTGTTGAAAGTTCATACAAGTTGAAACAAATGTTCTGTATTTTGCGTTGAATTTTTTTTGGTCAGTTGAAGTTATTAGTTTGTCTGCCTTAAATAACATATTATTGTATAATCGTTACTTACACATTTATCTCGGTCGTTATTAATGCCATTTTTTTGTTTACCCTATACCCACTTGTTCGATCCCTAATATTTATTATCTTTATTAATATTTGCTATTTAGATTTTATTACGAAAACATTACATTTCCAGATTGCTTTATTATTTGTTGACAAATGCGACGGCAGGGCGATCAATCAAATTTCCAATTGGGCAATTAATAATATTTACGCTTATATTTTCCTTCCTGGCATATATATGTGAAAATTTATTTTCATACGATTTTGCTCGATGTTGTAAATACGATTCTCGCAAGCACGGTAAAAAGTATGTTCCAAAAGAAATAGGTGTAAATTCGTACTGAAAATGTAAGTTCGAGTTTCGTATGTGAAACGTGTAACTCGTCAAACTTATCTCTCTTGAAAATAATTCGTAATGCGTGGAAAAGATATATTTATCAACAGAAACGGACGCGACAATTATTTGATATATTCCACGGTCGTAGATGAAAAAAAATCACTTCAATTACATTTCTATTTCAATTACATTTGTAAATTCCTTTTAACGAGATCACCAATTTCAATTATATGTAATCTACTTGCAGCTAAATTCTATGACAAATATTTAATTGTCGGAAACACTTGGCCAGATATAAACCCACCATGACGCACGTATTATCGTTATTGTTATGACGTTATCTGATCCTTGTTATTGTGTATCCTTGGTTATTGTTATGTAATGCGAAATTGTTGTTAAGTTACCGTTGTTACCTCTGAAAATCCGCACCGAGAAGTTGCCTGCTATTAATGCCCGTTTTTTTTTGTTCTTAAAGGATTTGTCGTAGAAGCTGTTTTGTTACTGTTAAATCAGCACCAAAAGCAAGCATAATTCGCTCTTTCTCCCTCTCCACCTTGATCTTTTTCTTTCATTCTATCATCGAATTAATATTAAATAATCTAGACTTCTATACTTTAATCGGCGAAATACAAATCGATCATCAGTTTGATGAGAATAATGAATAATTAAAGTGTCATACGTTACACGATACACGGGATGCGTTCATTAAGCTCTGATGTCACTTCGGCAGAAACATTATGTTCCGCATTATTATTTTAATGACTTGCAAACTGCCTAACGATTATCGTCTGCGAGATTGATTGTACTTTTTTTTGGTTTCACCGTATAGTGCCTTATTCGATAGATTTTAAATGTACGTGTATGATAATGATGTATTCTATTGTCGTAAAATAACGTAATGAGAAACTTAGTATAAGTGCAGCTAAGAATATATAAATTTTTGTGAGAAAAATTACACTAAAGTGCTGCTATACGACATATGTACATAGAAGTACATTTAATGAATAAACTTTATACGTAATATATGAAACGCTCTTTTTATTATCTATAGATATTACCTATCTCCATCTTGTAAAAAAATTTACAAACAGAAAATTATGCTTTCATACATCAGTCTCTCATTATTTGCAATTTATTTAATTATACAATAATATTAATATAAGAATATGATTAAATTATAGTAGTATCATTTAAAATAAAAAAATACAAATAAAAGCATTAACCTTGTAGATATAATTAAAAACGAAAAAAAATTGACATTACAAAAATCTGTGCAATTGTAAAAAAAGAAAAAAATTAAAGCGAAGAAAAAAAAGTCTTATATTCAATTAAATCGGCCGCACAAAGACCCAACCGCCACCATCTATAGCGACCGTGAAAGATGAAGCTACCAGCTTTAACGGTAATTTTGTCTTTGGAGAAAGCTCTAAGCTGTATTTTCTCAGGAACGTAGCCAGACACGCTTTTACCTGCAGCAGAGCCATTCTCATTCCCACGCACATTCGTGGTCCTTCGCCGAACGGAAGAAAGGCGAATTTCTCGATGCTGTTCTTTCTGTCCGGACCGAATCTATCGGGATCGTACTTTTCGGGATTCTCCCATAATTGTGGATCAGTGTGCAGGCCCTTAACAGGTATTACAATGGGAGTTCCACGTTCCACGCGGTAGACAAGTCCGTCGGATCCTTTCAACTCGGTATTCTCCGTGCAAACCTTGTTCAGAAATCCTACTGCGGGTATCATCCTCTGCGATTCGCTTATCACCTGATCCATGTATGTCATATCTTTTAAGGCTTCGTATGTGATTACACCATCGTGTTTGTTAAGCACCGATATCACCTCCTCGCGTAATTTCTCTTGTACTTTTGGATGAGTGGCCAAATTGAAGCCGACGAAGCTTAAAACGACGCTGGAAGTCTCGTAGCCGTCGATGAAGAATGACACCGCGTGGGACGCGAGAACATCTAGATCAAACGTATCACCCTCCGTCCGTTCTAAATTGGCCATCAGCTGGAGAAAGTCGTTTCTAGGTGTCGTGTCCTTTCTTCTTTGCTCCATAACATCCGCAACCAGATTTCTAAAGAAATCATCGGCTTTCTTTGGTAACATTCTCATTCTCAAAATTTTGCCAAGCATTGGTAAGAAGAACGTAAGAGTGAAGACAAGGTAGTTCCAAACGGACGGCTCAAGGAAGGTCTTGCCAATCGTGTAAAAAGACTCCTTCTCTTTATCATCGTCGAAGCAAAATCCATCCACGCCAAAGCCAGCGCCAGATACTACTTGCGCGGTGAATCTGGAGAATAAGTCCTTTAGTTCCAGTTCTATTTTCCCGGTTTTTTTTAGCTTCCTATCGAGGTAGTTGTCGAACGTCGTGCACACTTGCTTAACGCTCTCGAGTAAAAATTTCAATCGCGCGCTGGAGAACGCGTAAGTTAAGCGCTTTCTCGCGGTCACCCACGTGTCACCGTAAACGAAAAAGGGATTGCTCGCCAGAAGTGGATCCAAATCGGGATTGATCTTGAGGCCATTTTCGTGGAAATTCGTAAAGCTCGTCGCAAGCACGGTCTTCACCAACTCGGGATCGCGTACTATTAACGTAGGTGTCATACAGTTGTAAAATCCCACCACGCTGTGATTTCGATTAGCATTGTATAACTCGCGACAAAAGTCGGAGGTATTGGTCTTCTGTGTGATGATTGGCCAGAAGTGACCTAAGCCAGGCACGACGCCGTCCGGGGAAGGTACTCCACGTTTCTGCCAGTATTTATAATTTTTTGTCAGAAAGAGATAGCAAACCACCAGAGCTATGAGAATCGAGAGCACAAGCGTGATGGCCATTTCTGCTCTCGAGGACTGAAACGATACTAAAAGTTTAACGTTGATGAAGGCCTCTCGAACGCCTGTGACGAAACACAACTGCGTCTCTCAGAAGCAATTGAACTTCACACATGCGGTCGGTAGAGAGCACAGTGTAATAGTGGTGATGATAGGATGACAGAAGTTATCGTGTATAGTGTATATACAGAACATGTTACGCAATGTTCGTTATGCAATTTATTATAAAATATTGTACCACACCATTAAATATAACGTTTTTCATTAGATAAAATCTAATCTCAAAAATTGAAAATAATTTTTGAATAAAACTTCTTATTTCTATATTACAATTAAGGTTTACCTTGACATTGATATTGAGACTATTATTGTAGCTGCTACCGACACCGATTGTGAGATTTTTGTGCGCCACCCTATATTCCAATCTAGAACAAGTGGCTGAGTAGTGCAATTGCTGGCTATCATTCAATAAGGAAATAAACCATATCCTACTACGTTACGTTCGACTGAATACGTTTCAGCCACACAATGATTGTTTAATATATAATGAATTAAATAGTGAGTTTAAACACTCCTTTCGCACATACGACTATCGATTATTTATAATGACTTATCTAATAATATATACAGATGATGGTAAATAATGATACTAGAATCTATGTTATTAGATGATGTCAACGTAAGGTCAACCTGCTCGATAAGGAGTACAAGTGATGCTTCTTAATGATGCGATTATTTTTCTGAAAGCAAACATGCAAGTTGTAATAAAATTATATGGCGTTTGAACAAAGAGCAAGCAATAATTTATACATAATGCAATTTCTTTTCCAGAGAATAATCCTTAATTTTTATTATGTATCTCAATTTCATCATTAGAATAATTTTCTTTTTATAAAATACTTTATTATTTCGTTCTTACGATGTAAACATAATCATCAATTGATAATTTGTATCATAGAGTTGTGCGCAAGAAGTGATACATCAACACAATAGTACTTGGCCTTAAAACACTATTTTTCTCACTGCAATAATATCTAATCTGGACATGCGGTAAAAATAATTTGGAAACGCAATAATTTATATTTTCTGTAACCAAGCCTGATTTGCATAATTAAAAAGTAAGAGATCATAATGTTTATAATTCATCAAATAAATAAAATATTTTCGCAATGTCTTAAAAAATTATACATATTTTAATATTCGTTACCTTTTAAATACAACTTATGTTAAGATATCATTTAAAATAAAAAAAATATAATTAAAATCTTGTACATATAAATAAAAACATTAACCAAAAATTTACATTACAAAAATCTGTATAATTGTAAAATAAGAAAATCAAAGCAAAGAAAAAATTAAAAAATGAAAGAAAATTCTCATATTCAATTAAATCGGCTTTACGAAAGCCCAAAGGCCACCCTCTGCAGCATTTAGGAAGGACGAAGCTACCCATTTTAATGGCAATTTTGTCTTCGGCGAAAGCTCTAAGCTGTATTTCTTCACGAACGTAGCCAGACATGCTTTTACCTGCAGCAGACCCATTCTCATTCCCACGCACATTCGCGGTCCTTCGCCAAACGGAAGAAAAGCGAATTTCTTGATGCTGTTCTTTCTGTCCGGCCTAAATCTATCGGGATCGAACTTTTCAGGATTCTCCCATAATTGTGGGTCGGCGTGCAGGCCGCTAATGGGTATTGTGATGGGCGTTCCACGTTCCACGCGGCAGACAAGTCCGTCGAATCCTTTTAACTCTGTATCCTCCGTGCAAACCTTGTTCATAAATCCTACCGTAGGCAAGATCCTCTGCGATTCGCTTATCACCTGATCCATGTACGTCATATCTTTCAAGGCTTCGTATGTGATTACACCTTTGTGTTTTTTAAGCACCGATATCACCTCCTCGCGTAATTTCTCCTCCACTTTTGGATGAGTGGCCAAATTGAAGCCGACGAAGCTTAAAACGACGCTGGTAGTCTCGTAACCGTCGATGAAGAATGACACCGCGTGGGACGCGAGAACATCTAGATCAAACGTATCACCCTCCGTCCGTTCCAGATTGGCCATCAGCTGGAGAAAATCGTTTCTGGGTGTCGGGTCCTTTCTTCTTTGCTCCATAACGTCCGCAACCAGATTTCTAAAGAAATCGTCGGCCTTTTTCGGTAAGAGCCTCGCTCTCAAAATTTTGCTAAGCATTGGCAAGAAGAACGTAAGAGTGAAGACAAAATTGTTCCAAGCGGTTGGCTCGAGGAAGGACTTGCCCATCGTGTGAAAAGACTCCTTCTCTTTGTCATCGTCAAAGCAAAATCCATCCACGCCAAAGCCAGCGCCAGCTACTACTTGCGCGGTGAATCTGGAGAATAAGTCCTTTAGTTCCAGTTCTATTTTCCCGGTTTTTT
>NW_012026812.1:1970846-1976973 GCF_000956235.1 Wasmannia auropunctata
GGTAGTTGTCGAACGTCGTGCACACTTGGTTAACGCTCTCGAGTAAAAATTTCAGTCGCGCGCTGGAGAACGCGTAAGTTAAGCGCTTTCTCGCGGTCACCCACGTGTCACCGTAAACGAAAAAGGGATTGCTCGCCAGAAGTGGGTCTAAATCTGGATTGATCTTGAGGCTATTCTCGTGGAAATTTGTAAAGCTTGTCGCAAGCACCGTTTTCACCAACTCGGGATCGCGGACCATCAACGATGGTGTCATACAGTCGTAAAATCCCACCACGCTGTGGTTTTGATTAGCATTGTACATCTCGCGACAAAACTCGGAGAGGTTGGACTTCATTGCGATGACATCCCAGGAGTGACCGAAGCCAGGCACGACGCCGTCAGCGGAAGGTACTCCACGTTTCTGCCAGTATTTATAATTTTTTGTCAGGAAGAGATAGCAAACCACCAGAGCTATGAGAATCGGGACCACAAACATGACGTCCATTTCTGCTCTTGAGGACAGAACGATACTAAAAAAGTTTAACGTTCAAGAAGGCCTCTCAAACGACGACTGTTATAAAACACAACTGCGTCTCGCAGAAGCAACTAAACTTTCCACATGCCGACGGTACAGAGCATATTGCAATAATGATGATAACAGGATGACAGGAATTTTCGTGTATACGGAACATGTAATGTTCGTTATGCAATTTGTTATGAAATATTATATCACACATCATTAAACGTTATTCGTTAGTGATTAGATAAAATCTAATCTCATAGATTAAAAATAATTTTTGAATAAAACTTCTCATTTCTATACTTAGAACGTAATATATGTTCTAAGTTTCTATATAATAAATAAGCAGAGGTCGTTAAAATAACTGATATAACTTATTTAAAATAACAAATATAAAATAGATTCCGAAAACTTAACTTTAAAATTAAATATCGTTGGGGCCAATAAAAAACTGATACAACTTATTTAAAATGAAAAATATGAATTAGATTTCAGAAACACGACTCATTTAAACTAAAAAATATATAATAGATTCCAAAAATATATTTAAAATATAATATTAAATATTAAATAGATCAGAAGAAGCTATTTAAAATAATAAATTCTAAATAACCCTTTTAATTTATGTTATTTGAAATACATATTTTAAATAATGTTATTTTAAATACAATTGACCTCTGCAGATAAGTTTTACCTTGACATTGATATTGAGATTATTATTAGCTGCTACCAAAACTGAGATGATTCTTGTAAGCCACCCTACATTCAAATTTAGAACAAGTGACTGAGTAGTGCAATTGCTGGCTATTATTCAATAAGGAAATGATCCATATATACTACTTTACGTTCAACTGTGTACGTTTCAGCTATAATGTTCGTTTAATATAGAATAAATTGTGAATTTGAACTCTATTTTCGCACATATACGGCTATTGACTTATCTAATAATATGATGGCAAATAATGATACTAAAATCTTTTTTAATAGATGAGGTCAGCTTGCTCGGTAAAGGAGTTCAAGTGATATTTCTTGACGCCGCGATTATTATTCTAATAGCAAAGTTGTAATAAAATGATATGACGTTTGACCAAGCAACACTTAATAACTTGAATATATAGTGCAATTTCTTTTCCAGAGAATAATCCTTTCTACTCGTCATTAAAATACATTTATTTTTATATAATACTTTATTATTTCGTCCTTAATATATTAGTGAAAATAATCTAAAATTTTCTTAATAATGTTTAATATTAATTTTCTCATATTCTTTCTTCAGTGATTGCTAGAATCGATTTAGTCTGCAAAATTTTAAAATGTTATTCAAGATAGCGCATGATAATAAAGTTCACTTGTCGACACTGGAAATCGTCAATGCGACTTTTATTACTATTTTGCAGTATCACTCACCCAGGCGTTAATCGGCACTATCAATGTACGCTCATTTCAACGATCCGCTACATCATGGCTGACCAGTCGGGTGTGATATGTGGTCAAGGATACATCAATTTATCTGAATAAACTCACGTATCATCCAGAAGCAGCATGACTGTCATGCTGGTGTCTTTGGTTCTCGGGGCGCTTATAGCCCTTTACTTTTATCTGACGCGAAATTACAAGTATTGGCAAAAACGTGGAGTACCTTGCCTGGATGGAGCTCTGCCGGTGTTCGGTCATATGTTGCCGGTGATCTCCATGAAGACATATTTGGCCGATTTCTGTACCAAGATTTATAATGACTACAAGGGTCGCAGCATGGTTGGAATCTACGACTTCGCGTCACCGTCGTTAATGGTCCTCGAGCCGGAGCTAGTGAAAACGGTGCTGCAAACCAATTTTTCAAATTTCGCCGAGAACACCGTCGAACTCGATCCTAAAGTGGATCCGCTCCTGGCGCATAATCCTTTCGTTCTTTCCGGTGAGAGATGGTTACTCAACAGAAAACGCATAACTTATGCGTTTTCCAGCATGCGATTGAAGCTCCTGCTTGAAAACGTCAAAAAAGTGTGTGTGTCGTTCGAGAAGTACGTGAATGAAAAACTGAGCAATAAACAAACGGAATTCGAACTAAAAAGCCTGTTTGCTAGGTACTCCGCGCAAGTAGTAGCCGCTGCTGGTTTCGGCGTGGATGGATATTGCTTCGATGACGAGAAAAAAGATATATCTTTCCGAAAACTCGGAAAAGCCATTTTCGAGCCGACGAAACGAAATAAAATTACGTTTGCTTTAACGTTTCTCATTCCGTCGTTAAACAGAATCTTCAAATTAAGCATGATTCCGAAGCACGTTGACCATTTCTTCAGGACGCTGGTTGCGGATCTCACGGAACAAAGGAAGAAGGACGGAATACCTAGGAATGATTTTATCAATTTGATGTCTGAACTGGAGCGAGCGGAGGGCAGTGAATTCGACACCGAATATATCACGGGGCATGTGATGATGTTAGTTCTCGACGGCTATGAGACCGCCAGCAGTGTTATGAGTTACATCGGATTTCATTTAGCCACTCACCCAGAAGTACAGGAGAAATTGCGCGAGGAGGTGATATCCGTACTCAACAAATATGACGGTGAACTGACTTACGAAAATTTGAGAGAGATGACGTTCATGGACCAGGTCTTCAACGAGACGATGAGGTTGTTGCCCGCAGCAGTGGTCATGAAGAAACGATGCACGGAAGAGATCGAACTGAAAGGATCCGATGGAATTACTTGTCGCGTGCCACCCGGAATGGAAATCCTGATACCGGTTAAAGCTCTACACAGTGATACTCAATACTGGAAAAATCCTGAAGAGTATGATCCTGAAAGATTCGATAGAAAAAACCACATCGAAAAATTCACCTTTCTTCCCTTCAGCGAAGGTCCGCGCATTTGCGTAGGTATGAGAATGGCCCAGTTGCAGATAAAGGCAGGCTTGGCTATTCTTATAAAAAAATACAGACTGAAATTATCGCCAAGAACGCAATTACCTTTGAAGATGATACCTGGAACCATTTTACCATCACCGGTAGGCGGTCTGTGGGTCACTATTCAGCAGCTTTAAATACGAATAATTTTTTCCAGCGTCACAAGTAATTTTTTACGTTTAAAGCAAAACTTTGTAATTAATCTTTTAATAAAAATTTCCATAGAAATTTTCTTAACATTTAATTAGTTTTTATTATATTAATTATATTAACCGTATCTTTACACAAAAAGATATAGAAAAGGTTGGAATAAAATAAAAATTGAATGTTTATTAATAATATATTTTTTAAGTAAGTATTTTTAGAAGCTTTTGATGCAGTAAGAAAATAAGATAAGCAAGAATTTAACAATCTTTAATCTCTAATAACTTCATATCTTAATTTATATGGAGAGAAAAGATTAGAATATTTGGAATGGATAATATAATAATATAATTCTTTATATAACACGTTAACATATGTATAAATGTTATGTTTATAAGTTTCTGTTTTAGTAAGAAAGAGGAAATTCTATTATCTTTAATTACTGTATCTTGGTATAAAAATAAAAAATTAAAATACTTGAAATCGTGCAATTCATGCTTTATAAAATGTTTCTTTGTAAAAACAATAATGATTTCTACAAACTCTAATTCTATTATTTAAAATTTTTGAATAATCACGAATATTATACATACACACATCTTTCGTATAGAATGCTAAAAGATCATCGCAAAGCGTATTATTTGCATAATTTGCGTCTCAGATGCGACTAACACGGAAACGACCAATTCTGCAGGTAGCAAATGGCAAATGAACAAATTATTTACTCTCTGATACTCGACCATTGCTCAGTGTCTCCTAGAACTCCTTCTCCTCTTCTTTTTCCTCCTCTTCTTTTTCCTCCTCTTCTTTCCCCTTCTCTTCCTCCTCCTCCTCCTCCCGCAACCCGCTTTTATACCCATCCCTGTTGATTCTTCATGACACTCACACAAACGAATTCATGAAAAGATGTGACCCTGAGTGTATCAATCAGCAGAATGAGATGCCACGATTGTGTGGCACTCAGAATACCACATGCGCTTTATTGGAAAGTAACGCGAGAAAGTACGATCGCACGAAGCAGTGATCCGACAAATTCGCTTCCGGCAGCGAAGGTGTATCTTGTGCGGACAAGAAATGAGTATGCACGATCTTTGATATTGCACGCACGATACGTTTCTTTAAATAACATGCAATCCCGAAGCGAATTGCATATATCGTTTATGAAACAATTATTAATAAACAGTGAATTAATAAGCCTCTGTATGTATCAATACAACTGTATATCACGACTTTCTGGTTCTCATATATGAATTATTTAAATCGCTACGAGTGGCAAATTAAATTTAAATCTGTGGAAAATTCAAAACGTAAAAAAATATATTTGAAATAATCAAATATTAAACCTTTACTTTTTATTCCTTTGATTTTAAATACGCACATTTCTTGCGATTGTTTTGATTAATTATTTGTAGTTGATCGCAAACATAATATTGTAATTATCGCTTTTTTCGCATATTTGTCATCATAAAAAAATATTTAACGTGGAATAAATTTGTCGTGCGTTGGACAATTATGACAGAGTTCTACTTGCAATTTCAGATGATATTATGTTTTCAACGATGATACCATATTATTGGGTTACGTGCAGTGTGATAAGTTGCGATTTGCCGTGAACTTTGAGATATTTCTTCGTAAAATACTTCACTTATCAAACTGATAGAAATGTATGAAAGATAATAATATCATTGAATAACTGATATTCGTATACTATGTATATAACGAATATGTCTATCAGTTTTTATGGATCTGTTTTCAATAAATTAATTTGAAAAGTCAAATGCATGCATGTGACTGGGGTTGCCAATCCGGTTCAATTAATTCGGAATGACACAAAACAAAGAGAGGCGATTAACTTAACAAAGCACTTCCAAATTTTTGTTCGAGCGATTATGCAAAAATAGTGCATTATCTTTATCACAGACTAATCCTCTATATCATATATCTCTATTTCATTATTAGAATACTTTAGTCATTATAAAATAATTTTTTATTTTGTTTTTCACTCAGTCTAAAAATAATCTAAAATTTTTGTAATATTTAATATTTCTTTTTTTTATATCCTTTCTTCAGTGTTCGCGAGGATCAATTTTAGTACAATATATAGATACAAATTTAGTACATTTGTAAAATGTTAATTAGTCAAGATATCACATGAAAATAAAGTTTACTTGTCGACACTGCAAATCGTCAATGCGACTTTTATTACTATTTTGTGATGTCATTCGTCCGGGCGTTAATGGATCGAATGGACGCTATCAATGTGTGACGCTTACTTCAACGATAAATCCCGCTAAATCACGACTGACCAGTCGCATGTGATACGTGGTCCAGGCTACAACTTATTCCATACCTTAGTATTAAAGGCTACATTTATCTAACTAAACTCACGTATCATTCAGAAGTAAAATGACAGTCATGCTGTTGTCTCTGATTCTCGGAGCGCTTATAGCTTTCTACTTTTATCTGACGCGAAATTACAAGTTCTGGCAAAAACGTGGAGTGCCGTGCCTGGATGGGGCCCTACCGGGATTCGGTCACATGTTGTCGGTGATCTCCATGAAGACGTATTTCTCCGATTT
>NW_012026812.1:1983552-1984023 GCF_000956235.1 Wasmannia auropunctata
TATATCTTTTCGAAGACTCGGAAAAGCCGTTTTCGAACCGACGAAACGACATAAAATTGTGATGGCTTTAACGTTTTTCATTCCGTCGCTAAACAAAATCTTCAAAGTAAGCGTTATCCCGAAGCACGTCGACCATTTCTTCAGGAAACTGGTTGCGGATCTCATGGAGCAAAGGAGGAAGGACGGAATACCTAGGAATGATTTTCTCCATTTTATGACCGAACTGGAGCGAGCGGAGGGCACTAAATTCGACACCGAATATATCACGGGGCATGTGATGATGTTAGTTCTCGACGGCTATGAGACCGCCAGCAGTGTTATGAGTTACATCGGATTCTATTTGGCCAAAAATCCAGAAATACAGGAGAAAATGCGCGAGGAAGTGATATCCGTACTCAACAAATATGACGGTGAACTGACGTAATAACTTCGTATAGCATACAACTGAGTCGACAAGGCACACAGGGGATA
>NW_012026812.1:1984043-1984846 GCF_000956235.1 Wasmannia auropunctata
GTAATTATTGCTTTTTTCGCATGTTTGTCAGCATTAAAAAGTATTTAACCTGGAATAAATTTGTCGTGCGTCGGACAATTATGATAGAGTTCTACTTGCAATTTCAGATAATATTATGTTTTCAATGATGATACGACGTTATTGGGTTACGTGCAGTGTGATTTACCGTGAACTTTGAGACCTTTTTTCGTAAAATACACTGATAAAAATACATAAAAAATAACGATATCAATGAATAACTGGTATTCGTATACTATGTATATAACAAATATGTCTATCAGTTTTTATAGATCTGTTTTCAATAAACTAATTTTTACAATTTATTTTAGATTTTAATTGTAATGTCTAGAGAACTAAATTTTTAAATATCACTATTTTAATTAAATTAGCGAGAAAATATATCATTATCTTAAGATACATAGCTAAACACGATCTGCGTGATGTGCACGTCGATCTCCATCACATTGAAGCGTTTCAACAAGATTAACTTGTGGTGGCTACAAGAAGGGGTGGAGAGGGCGATCATCCTCTCCCTCTCAGAACTCTTCAAATAAATTTCGTGTATTGGAAAAAGTCGATTTTTAAATGAATTGAGAAAAAAAAATCAGATATTGAAAAGGTTATTCGAGACCAAATAATGTTCAGCCAATTTGTTTTTAATAATAAAAAAATATTAAAAATAACATTAACGACAATAATAATTAAATATTCACATTTCGTCATACCGCTTACCTCACCAAAAAAACAACTCTCTGGATCCGCCACTGTTGTGGCACATGTGCAGACTGGCCTTATATTTCTCC
>NW_012026812.1:1984866-1986221 GCF_000956235.1 Wasmannia auropunctata
CTAATGTACGCTCACTTCAACGATCCGATAAATCACGACTGACCAGTCGCATGTGATACGTGGCCAAGGCTGCATTTATCTAACTAAACTCACATATTATTCAGAAGTAACATGACAGTCATGCTGTTGTCTCTGATTCTTGGGGCGCTTATAGCCCTTTACTTTTATCTGACGCGAAATTACAAGTTCTGGCAAAAACGTGAAGTTCCGTGCTTGGATGGAGCCCTACCAGGATTCGGTCACATGTTGCCGGTGATCTCCATGAAGACGTATTTCTCTGATTTCTGCTCCAAGATCTATAATGACCATAAAGGTTGTAGCATGGTCGGCATCTACGACTTCACATCGCCGTCGTTGATGATCCTCGAACCGGAGCTGGTAAAAACGGTGTTGCAAACTAATTATTCGAATTTCTCCGAGAACACCATTAAAATCGATCCCAAAGTGGACCCGCTCATGTCACATAATCCTTTCTTCCTTACCGGTGAGAAATGGTTAACCAATAGAAAGCGCTTGACTTACGCGTTTTCTAGCGTGCGTTTGAAGCTCCTACTCGAAAATGTTAAAAAGGTGTGTGCGTCATACGAGAATTACATAAACGAAAAGCTGAAGAACAAACAAACGGATTTCGAGCTGAAGACTCTGTTCGCCAGGTACACCGCGCAGGTAGTAGCCGCTGCTGGTTTCGGCGTGGATGGATACTGCTTCGATGACGAGAAAAAGGATATATCTTTCCGAAGACTCGGAAAAGCCATTTTCGAGCCGACAAAACGACATCAAATTATGTTTGCTTTCACGGTTCTCATTCCGTCGTTAAACAGAATCTTCAAAGTAAGCATGATTCCAAAGCACGTCGACCATTTCTTCAGGACGCTAGTTGCGGATCTCATGGAGCAAAGGAGGAAGGACGGAATACCTAGGCACGATTTTCTCGATTTGATGACCGAACTGGAACGAGCGGAGGGCACTAAATTCGACACCGAATATATTACAGGGCAGGCGATGTTGTTCTTCCTCGACGGCTATGAGTCCGCCAGCAGTATTATGAGCTACGCCGGATTCTATTTGGCTAAAAATCCAGAAATACAGGAGAAATTGCGCGAGGAGGTGATATCCGTACTCAACAAATATGACGGTGAACTGACTTACGAAAATTTGAGAGAGATGACGTTCATGGACCAGATCTTCAATGAGACGATGAGATTGATACCCGCACAAGTAGTCATGAAGAAACGATGCACGGAAGAGATCGAACTGAAAGGGTCCGATGGAATTACTTGTCGCGTGCAACCCGGAATGGAAATCCTGATACCGGTTCAAGCTCTGCACAAGGATCCTCAATACTGGAAAAATCC
>NW_012026812.1:1986241-1988302 GCF_000956235.1 Wasmannia auropunctata
TATAAGAGACAGCTATTCAACAGCTTTAAATACGAATTTTTTTTTCTGCAATACGAGAAATTTTTTACGTTTATAGCGAAACTTTGTAATTAATCTTTCAATAAAAATTTCCATAGAAATTTTCTGAACATTTAATTAGTTTCTATTATATTAATTACCGTATCTTTACACAAAAAGATATAGAAAAGGTTGGAATAAAATAAAAACTTGAACATTTATGATATTATTAATAATATATTTTTTTATGTAAGTATTTTTAGAAGCTCTTGATACGTACGAGTAAGAAAATAAGCAAGAATTAAACAATCTTTAATCTCTAATAACTTCATATCTTAATTTATACGGAGAGAAACGATTAGAATATTTGGAATGAATAATATAATAATATAATCCTTTGTATAACACGTTAACATATGTGCAAATGTTATGATTATAAGTTCCGGTTTTAGTAAGAAAGAGGAAGTTTTATTATCTTTAATTACTGTATCTTTGTATAAAAATACAAAATTAAAATACTTGAAATCGTGCAATTCATTCTTTATAAAATGTCTTTTTGTAAAAACTATAATGACTTCTACAAAACTCTAATTCTATTATCTAAATTTTTTTAATAATCAAAAATATTATACGTACACACATCTTTCGCATAGAATGCTACAAGATCGTCGCGAAGCGCGTCATTTGCATCATTTGCGTCTCAGATGCGACTAACACGGAAACGATCAATTCTGCAGATAGTAAATGGCATATAAATAAATTATTCATTCCTCGGATACTCAACCGTTGCTCCTAGATCTTTTTCTTCTCCTCTTCTTTCTCCCCCTCTTGTTCCCCTTTTCCTTTCTCCTCTTCCCGCTTTTACACCCATCCCTGTTGATTCTTCATGACACTCACACAAACAAATTCACGAAAACATGTGACCGTGAGTGTATCAATCAGCAGAATGAGACGATCATGTGGTACTTAGAATACCACATGCGCTTTATTGCAGTTGGAAAGTAAAGCGAGAAAGTATGATCGCACGAAGCAGTGATCCGACAAATTCGCGTCCGGCAGCGAAGGTGTATCTTGTACAAACAGGAAATGAGTTCGCACGGCCTTTGATATTGCGCGCACGACACGTTTCTCCAAATAACATGCAGTCCCGAAGCGAATTGCATATATCGTTTATGAAAAAGTTATTAATAAACAGTGACTTAATAAACCTCTGTATGTATCAATTATGTAACTATATATCACTTTCCGGCTCTCATATGAATTATTTAAATCGCTATTAACAAGGGGTAAACTAAATTTAAAGCGGCGGAAAATTCAAAAAATATATTTGAATCAAATATTAAATCTTTATCTTTTATTCGTTCAATTTTAAATACGCAAGTTGCTTGCTATATTTTGATTAATTATTTATAATTGGTCGCTAACACAAAATTGTTATTATCGTTTTTTTCGCATATTTGTCATCATCAAAAAGTATTTAACGTGAAATAAATTTGTCATGCGTCGGACAATTATGATAGAGTTCTACTTGCAATTTCAGATAATATTATGTTTTCAACGATGATACGATATTATTGGGTTACGTGCAGTGTGATCAGTTGCGATTTGCCGTGAACTTGGAGACTTTCATCGTAAAATAGTTCACTTATCAAACTGATAGAAATGCATGAAAGATAATAATATCATTGAATAGCTGATATTCGTATATAACGAATATGTATATAACAAATATGTCTATCAGTTTTTATGGATCTGTTTTCAATAAATTAATTTGAAAAGTCAAATGCATGCATGTGACTGGGGTTGCCAGTCAGTTCAATTAATTCGGAATGATACGAAACAAAGAGAGGCGATTCACTTAACACAGCACTTCCAAACTTTTGTTCGAGCGATTATGCACAGTGCATTATCTTTATCAAAGACTAATCCTCTATATCATATATCCCTATTTCATCATTAGAATACTTTAGTCATTATAAAATATTTTTTTATTTTGTTTTTAACTCAGTCTAAAAATAATCTAAAATTTTCGTAATATTTAATATTTATTTTTCTTATATCCTT
>NW_012026812.1:1988322-1989308 GCF_000956235.1 Wasmannia auropunctata
GCAAAAACGTGGAGTGCCGTGCCTGGATGGGGCCCTACCGGGATTCGGTCACACGTTGCCGGTGATCTCCATGAAGACGCATTTCTCCGATTTCTGTTGCAAGATCTATAATGACTATAAGGGTCGTAGCATGGTTGGCATCTACGACTTCACGTCGCCGTCGTTGATGATTCTCGAACCAGAGCTGGTGAAAACGGTGTTGCAAACTAATTATTCGAATTTTTCCGAAAACACTTTGGAAATTGATCCCAAAGTGGACCCGCTCGTGTCACACAGTCCTTATATCCTTAACGGTGAGAAATGGTTAGCCAACAGAAAGCGCTTGACTTATGCGTTTTCTAGCATGCGTTTGAAGCTCCTGTTCGAAAATGTTAAAAATGTGTGTGCATCGTACGAGAATTACATAAACGAAAAGCTGAGAAACAAACAAACGGAGTTTGAGCTGAAGACCCTGTTCGCCAGGTACACCGCGCAGGTAGTAGCTGCTGCTGGTTTCGGCGTGGATGGATATTGCTTCGATGACGAGAAAAAGGAAATATCTTTCCGAAGACTCGGAAAAGCCGTTTTCGAGCCGTCGAAACGACATAAAATTGTGATGGCTTTCACGTTTTTCATTCCGTCGCTAAACAAAATCTTCAAAGTAAGCTTCGTCCCGAAGCACGTCGACCATTTCTTCAGAAAACTGGTTGCGGATCTCATGGAGCAAAGAAGGAAGGACGGAATACCTAGGAATGATTTTCTCTATTTTATGACCGAATTGGAGCGAGCGGAGGGCACTAAATTCGACACCGAATACCTCACGGGGCAGGCGATGTCGTTCGTCCTGGAGAGCTATGAGACCTCCAGCAGTATTATGAGCTACGCCGGATTCTATTTGGCTAAAAATCCAGAAATACAGGAGAAATTACGCGAAGAGGTGATATCCGTACTTAACAAATATGACGGTGAACTGACTTACGAAAATTTGAGAGAGATGACGTACATGG
>NW_012026812.1:1989466-2002411 GCF_000956235.1 Wasmannia auropunctata
TCCTGATACCGGTTCAAGCTCTGCACAAAGATCCTCAATACTGGAAAAATCCTGAAGAGTTTGATCCTGAAAGATTCGACAGAAAAAACCACATCGAAAAATTCACCTTTCTTCCCTTCGGCGAAGGTCCGCGCATCTGTGTAGGTATGAGAATGGCCCAGTTGCAGATAAAGGCAGGTTTGGCTATTGTTATGAAAAAATACAGGCTGAAACTATCCCCGAAGACGCAATTACCTCTGAAGATGATCCCCGGAACTTTTTTACCGACACCGGTAGGCGGTCTGTGGGTCACTATTCAACAGCTTTAAATACAAATATTTTCTTTTAAATTTCTTTCCAATGTTACGAAGGACTTTTTACATCTAAAGAAAAACTTTGTAATTAATCTTTCCGTATTGGAATAAAATAGAAATTTTAAATTATATGGTTGTTAATAATATATTTCCTTTGAAAATATTTTTATAAGCTTTTAACGCAGCAAAAAATTATAATCAATTTAATTATTTTTAATATTACTTTATATCTTTATGTGGAAAGAAAAAATTAATATATTTGGAATTATATAATTCTTTGTATAACATATTAATATACGTATAAATAAAAGATTGTGAGTTACTATTAGTAAGATAATGTGAATTTTATTATCTTCTTTAAATCAGCGGATAATTCAAAACGCAAAAAATGTATTGGAAATATGAATTAAATTAGAAATTATGAATTATTGGAAATATTAAATCTTTATCTTTTATTCAATCGAGTTTAAATACGCAAATTGCTCGCGATTGTTTTAATTGGTTAATCATAATTGATCGTAAAATACACAATATAATAGTAATCGGTTTTTTCCGCATATTTATCGCCATTAAAAAATATTTAATGTGGCATAAATTTGTCGCGTCGGACAATTATGATAGAATACTGCTTGCAATTTCAGATAATATAATGTTTTTAACGATGGCACGACATTATTGCGTTACATGCAATAATAAGTTGCGATTTGTCGCGAACTTTGAGACTTTTCTTCTTAAAATAGTTTACTTATCAAGCTGATAAAAACATATGAAAGATAACCACATATCACTGAATAACTAAAATTCATATACTACATACATATGTATATGTATAACGAGTATGTCTATTAATTTTTGTAGATCAATTTTTAATTTAATTTTTGTAATTTATTTTAAATATAATAATCACAGTTAAATCGTAAGGGCTATCAGGAATCAGCTCGGTAAATGGTGCACAAATCATAACATTAATTCCGATGTAGTTCACATCATTAAATATAATCTGGCGAATGATACAAAAGTTTTACAGACGTTTCGGCTTAACTTTAAGCCACCGTCAAGCCGAAACGTCTGTAATACTTTTATATCGTTCGCAAGATTATATTTTATGATGTGAATTATATCGGAATTATTGTTATAATTTGCACACCATTTACCGCGCTGATCCCAGATTGCCCTTACGATTTTTCTGTGATTATTTGTTTACGAGGAGTCCTTGCTATTAACATTTAATTTATTTAAATATAATGTCTGAAGGGCTAAACTTTTAAATATCGCTATTTTGACCAAATTAACGAGAAAATATATAAGTGCGCTCGATTAGAATCAGGTGAAAAAAAGCTCGCGTTTTCTTATTTATTATCGTTGTCGTTTGTCAAAAAATTTGTATATATGTACATATTATAGGTACGTCAAAAATATATAAAGCAATTATAAAAATCGACATTCTAAAACTTTGATCTTATTTTCAATCAACAACTATTTATACTATAATTGGTTATATATCGCATACGTTTACTTAAAAATAAACATTGTACATAAGTTATCTCTTTTAATATAATAAAAATAATATCTGGAAATATAACAGAAAGTACACGAGTTACATTTCAAACAGGAGCTATCGCTACCATTGCAGGTCCTTCATGGCCATTTGATAGGTGGGACTGTGGTCGGAGTAGAACTGCGAGTACCAACGGCGGTACGCGAGGATGGCACGGTCCTCGCGCACCAGAATCGGCTGCCGTTCGTATTTCTTGTAATTCCAGATCATGACGTCGCGCTCGAACATCACGCACTCGCCCAGGAAGATCAGATTGGCGTACGGTGCCAGCAGAGGCGGCGAGAAGATCTGATGGGTCACCCGTTGAAGTAGCGGCTCGATCGGCGTCACCGTCTGCAAGATGCACATAGGCCCGAGTGACGTGTCGATCATCATCTCGACGTAGCTAGGCCCGATCTGCGTGGCACGCACGTCGATCTCCAACACGCTGAAGCGCTCCAGCAGGATAAACTTGTGGCACATGTGTAGACCGGCCTTGTGTTTCTCCCTTCTGCCGAAGCCGTTCTCCGCGACTGCGAGATGACGATGATCCTCGTTGCCGTTCTCGATCGGGTGGATCGACACGCCATTCAATTTGGCGCGCATCTTTGCCGCCTCTGCTTCATCCTCGTCCGTCTGATTGTCGTGCGGTCGCCATCCCGCGTGGGTGATCCACAAGTGTCGAGCCAACCAGGAAAGGTTGCCGGAGAGAAACATAGCCGGACCGTGCACCGCGTTGAGATGCGCAGGATCAGCCCCGTTCTCAGCTATTTCCTAATGCACGGGTAAATATTAATTTTGCGATATTAGTTTGTCAACCTTAAATTTACCATTTGAAAGAGACTTTCGAAATTAGAAAGAAAAGAAAGTGAATAAAAAGATGAAAAACTTTTTCGTTAATTACTTTTTCGTGTCCACTTCGTGGAGAATAATTGTCGGTGGTGCTCTCAAATAGTTAGCTTAATTTATGTACGTTTTGCGTTACGTTCTGCAAACTACAACTTTTTTTTTTACTTTCTTTTTGGATGATTTTTGATTGATAAAGCATATCTTTTATCACATCAAAGAATCGAATGCGCGACAAACCTGCATGTAATAATTAATGAGGTACTCATTGCGAGTACCTCACCTTTGTCCCATGGCGCCAGGCTTCTTTGGAAATGCATGCATGTGACTGGGGTTGACAGTCCGGTTCAATTAATTCGGAATGATACGAAACAAAGAGAGACGATTCACTTAACACAGCACTTCCAAACTTTTGTTCGAGCGATTATGCAAAAATAATGCATTATCTTTATCAAACGGGTAAATATTAATTTTGCGATATTAGTTTGTCTACCTTAAATTTACCATTTAAAAGAGACTTTCGGAATTAGAAAGAAAAGAAAGTGAATAAAAAGATGAAAAACTTTTTCGTTAATTACTTTTTTGTGTCCACTTTGCGGAGAATAATTTTCGGTGGTGCTCTCAAATAATTAGCTTAATTTATGTACGCTTTGTATTACATTATGCAAATTGTAACTTTTTTTACTTTCTTTTTAGTGTTTCGGACGGTGTTTGCACGATGGACATATTTTCTATCCGTTCTATCACGTCAAAGAATCGAATGCACGACAAACCTGTATGTGACAGTTAACGAGGAACTCATTGCGACCTTGGTAGCGCCAGGCCCCGTTGGAAATGCATATTTGTGGCTGGGGTTGCCAATCCGGCTCAAGTGATTCCGAGTGGTACCAAACAAAGATGAGGCGATTCACTTCGCAGCACTTCCAGACTTTCGCTCGAGCGATGTGTGGCACTGTGCAAAAAAGAAGGACCAGCAATAAAATATTAATTAAGACAGATGCACGAATAGAGATGATTTCTATAATATAAAAGCAAGTACGAATTGCGAATAATTGAGCTAACACGCGGTGTATCGTGCCACGATCCGTCACAGATGCCTGATATTTTTGGACGCGTTTGCGTTGTATATTAAAATGCACAAACAGGCGTCTTGATGCAGGAATGTGGTTTCAGGATGTAAAAAACAACCGAATCGAACATCTCGGCCGGGAGCAAAAGGGTAAATAGATACCGTCTGAGAGTTAAAATGATGTAAAACTTGATTAATACCCTTTTCCGTATAAGGTATGCTCTCGCAGTAGCCGTCCTCCCCGCGAAATGTCCAGCTATGAAAGGGACACTCCAGGCAGTCTCCCTTGACACGGCCACCCTCGGCCATGTTTGCCCCTAAATGCGGGCAATATGCGTCTAAAATGTTGACAACGCCTTTTTCGGTTCTTTAAGAAATTGATAAAACGTTATGTGATAAATATTACAGGCGGTTTTATCTCAAGCTACAAGATGTACATTAAAATAAATGGAAAAGGGGAAAGTAATTGAAGAAAATTCCGCAGACGTACCTGAACACCGCGAAATTTTCGCCGAGGGCAGACACGTGTTTTACCTGACCCTTTTTTATCTGCGAGCTCTCGAGCAGGGCGAACCATCCATTCGGATAGACGGGCGGTAGTTTACCAATCTTCCGACTTTTGCTATCTGCGGAAACGCCGCCGGTCTGCCGCGTCCCAGTCCGGCGTCTCAAATCCTTTCAAGAAAATTTATAATCTTCACTAAGAACATATCAACTCGACACTGCAAAAACACAGAATAATGAAGTCGTCACTCACTTTCACCCAGTTGAATTTGAAGAAATACGCAAAGTAGACGAGGAGTGCCAGTAGGGCGATCCCGACGCACCATTCCAACATTGTCACTCTTCTCCCGGTCTCTTGCGATTTCTTTCTTTCAACTTCCTTATTTCGACGTGCAAATAGACGCGTGGGTCCTCATGAGTCGTAGCTCCTTTCAATTGCAACAGCGGGAATGCACACAGGCGAGATCGCGCGCTCTCGTTGCAGGAGAGATAAACAAGAGCGTGCAAAAGCAAAACGGCCAGAAACGGCGACGAGGACGGGAGTTAGAAAGAGGGGAAGAAAAAGAGAAAGAGTTAGACGGGTTGGAGGAAGGTGAAAGAAGGGAGAGAGGGAGGAAGCTACTGGCGAAGAGGACGACGCGCGCGTTCGCCGGTAGCCGGGACAAAAAAGGGCAAGGTGGACTCCTGACGAGAAGGAACAGGACAAGAACGACAGTGTACGGTGAACGAGAGGACGTGAGGAAGAGAGGGATAGGGAGGAGAGCGCGATGATGAAGGCGCGGTACAGTTTAGTTAATATGTAAACGCATGTATGCATCAGCGATGTGCGATGCGTATGCGAGACCTACAGCCGAAGGGCCGAGGAACGGGCGGCAGGTAGAAAATTGGAGAACGGAGCGAATCCGGGGGATGCAAGAGGAAGAGCGTGTGGAGAACGCGTGAGGCAAGTAGGGCAGGAGGAGAAGGAAGAAAGAAAAAAAAGGATAAGGGCTCGTCGGTGGAAAAGGCGCGCTGACGTGGAGAAGAAGAGACCAACCGGAACTTATAAGGGTTTTCGGACAACTGAAACGCACGGGAGATACATCTGCGGCTTATATACGGCCGGCCGTATCCTGCAGCCGATCGACCGTTTCTATCGAAATTCCGTGTTTTTTCCCGAGGCGCCGTATCGCTCGTCGCCGATGGACTCGGCTCACGGTGTCGTGTCACGTAAACGGTTACCCGATTATGTATGCCCGGCCACGGACGAAGACGCGAACGATCGAACGAGCGACTTATATATCGTGCCACTTATATCACCGGATCTAAAACTGCCGCGCGACTCTTCTTCTTCTCCTTCCCCTCATCCTTCTCTTTCCCTGCCTCTTCGTCGTCCTCTTCGTCCCGACCGGCCGGTGTGTCTCCCTTTATCGAGACTGTATATCGATCGCGATGCCACCAGCTCTCCGATGTATCCGTCCGTCCGTTCATCCGCTTAGCATATCGATTCCGGAGAGAATATCAGCAAAGATGCACATTTATATTCTGACGTTTCATAGGTTCACATACACGTGTCGCTATGGCTGCGTTCAAGGAAACGCATTATCAGCGCTACTGCGTCGTTTTACCTTTATCGTTATTTTATCGTTAATTATAGCTGCATGAAATAATGACGAGATAGCACTAATAGCACTTCTTGAACGCAACACGAGCATGTAACCCTTAGTTTCCTGTCAGCAAAAATTGTATTTCCTTTTCTTTCCAATTCATCTCGTTATCTTGTTAACGCTGATCGAGCCGTCGATGCAAAGTAAATTCTGCCTCTTTAAGTTCCAGCTTTCAAGGCTACATTTCAGAACTTTGCTTTCGAGAAGAATTTTACTAAAAAGCTATCATTTATGTTACATATGTTATAGATTTTTAGTAAATGTTTCCTCGAAAGCAACGTTTCGGAATGTAGCCCGAAATCCTTACGTCGCAAAATTCAGCTTCGTTTCTCAAACATTCGAAGAGTATCGTATGAATGTAACGAAAGATATTGCGCTTGTTCGTCGAAGCGAAATATGAGTCGAGACATCGAGTCGCGTGAAGAAAAGCATCAAGCTAACGCATCCGAGGCAAAAAGCTTTACGGGTCAATTCTATAAGGCAGAATCGTAAGGTCTGTAACTTGTTATCGTAAGAATTGTAAGAACTAATGACTGTAATTGTATTTCTATATCGTAAGACGTACAATTCGTAAATATCTATGATTTCTCATAAATCTTACGGCTAGCAAGAAGCTGTCTGTAAAGATATATTGCATTAAGTTATAAGCATTAATCATAAGTTCTTACAAGTCTTACGATAACAAGTTACGAACTATTCTACGATTCTATTTAGAACTGGCCCATTTATGGAAAAACCAAAAGAAACATATGTATGACAAAGTTATTAATCAGATCTTATCCTAACAGAATTACAAAACTATTCAACATGTAAAGCTTCATAGCAAAAATATCAAGTCTGTGATTATTCGTATAAGACTCTTGCGTTTTACACTTCCATTTTAAAATAATTGCATTTTTACTATGTTATTTTCCATAACTATATATAGGTATTTCTAATAGATCACTATAATTTTAAATATCTTTTTCATCAAACTGATATACATTCCTTCAGCTTCCTATCACATAAAAATGTATACGGGAAAGAGAACAATTGACCTACAAGCATTCTCAAATTGAGAGTAAAATTATTCCGGGTCAGAGATACGTTTTTGTAATTTAAAAATCTGTGTCGGGCCACTATCTGTCACTACCTTAAACACATTCCGGGTAACTATGTAAACACACATTGGCCACCCGAGATAGTGTAACGCGTCACATCCCTGATGCACACGGAGGACAAATTAATTATTCAAACGCGTAGCGAGACGAAGAAACGATCTCCGTCGAGCGAGATCAGTGGTGCCGATATCGGCCCTCGTAAATGGCGCGTTTTCCCATTTATCAAGATCCCTGTCTCTCTTTCTCTCTCTCTCTTTCTTTCCTTCCTTAGCACTCCTTTTTTTCTGTCTACCTTTCTGTCAGGTCCGAAATTCTAACGCTTGTGCCGCCGGCCGCGTCGCCGCTATGTAATATTATTCGGTGAGACGGCAATAATGAGATCGTTTACGCTCGCTTCTATAATGCTCGCTCGCGAAGCTCGTGAAGCTCGCGTCAGGCAGAAACGAGCAGGTCAGGACAACTAACACGTGCCGCACTGCGTGGTAACAATTAAAATGTTTGGACAATGCGTCAGATCAAAAGTGCTTGACCACCGTTTTTCGCGGCGGAGAACCGCCACACGCGTGGCGATCGTCTTTCAGCTTCCAGTCTGCACTTAAACGAAACGCGCTCACGCACGCGCGGGTCACGGACGAGCAAATCGCGTATGTCGCTTTCGCGTAATTTATAAGATAAAAAAAAGTACAGCTCCATTAAGGCTGCTTTTTCGGCTGATAGATAAATAAAAAATTAATTTTTATTGATGGACGAGGAATTCCTCGTCCGTTTAATTACTTATACTTATAAGTAATTAAAGTTACTTATACTTATAAGTAATTAAAGTTAGTCTGATATTTCTCGACTGGTAAATGTTAGAATTTAAGTGACTGCAGACTTAGGCTCCATTTAACGCTCCCGAGCGTTTTATTTGTCCTTGTTTAATTTGATAAGCAAGAAGGATAAAATGATTCCAGTGCGTTGTAAGTGTCGTGAGCGCGAAATGGAACGCATCCTAAATCAGTCACAAATAAATTCTATAACATTTACAATTCGAGAAATATCAGATTATTTACTCGTCCATCAACAAAAGTCATCATTTTGTATAATTCTTGTGCGCAGAATGTTATCAGCAATTCAAACAATCTTAGGCAAACAAAAATTTATTTCTTCTCCAACACTAGTCAAAATTGACTCGTAAATATATACGCTGCCATAACGAAAATGTATAATATGCACCAATCAGATATCCAATGTAAAATTTATGTCAAGCGTGCACAAAAATTTTCAGACACTTAGATATATAAGTACGACTTTGTTTTTATAATTGCCAGTTCATAATTACAAGGTCTCTGCGTGTCCCCCATCCTTTGCCGCTAATTTTACGCGATAACTTATCTAGTTTCTTTCCACTATGCGTCACGACTGCAATAACTAGTCGCGTGTGATACGTGTGATCGAAGTTACATCAATTTATTATATTTGACAAAAGTCACGAATTATTATCCAGAAACAACATGACTATCATTTTGATGTCATTGATTCTCGGGGCGCTTATAGCTCTTTACTTTTATATGACGCGAAATTATACGTACTGGCAAAATCGTGGAGTACCGTGTCCGGATGGGGTCCTGCCGGGATTCGGTCATATGTTACCGGTGATCTCCCTAAGGACATTTTTCTCCGATTTCTGTTGCAAGATCTATAATGACTACAAAGATTGCAGCATGGTCGGGATCTACGACTTCACGTCGCCGACGTTGATGATTTTCGAGCCGGAACTGGTGAGAACGGTGCTGCAGACCAATTTTTCGAATTTCGCCGAGAACTCCATCACACTCGATCCCAAAATGGACCCGCTACTGTCACACAGTCCTTTCGTCATTAGCGGTGAGAAATGGTTAACTAGCAGAAAGCGCTTGACTTACGCGCTTTCTAGCCCGCAACGATTGAAACTTCTGGTTGAAAGCATCAAAAAGGTGTGCACGTCGTTCGACAATTACATAAACGAAAAACTGAGCAACAAGCAAACGGAATTCGAGCTGAAGGCCCTGTTCGCCAGACACGCCGCACAGGTGGTAGCCGCCATTGGTTTCGGCGTGGATGGATACAGCTTCGATGACGAGAAAAAGGATATATCTTTTCGAAAATTCGGACAAGCCATTTTCGAGCCGACGAATCGACATAAATTTATGTTCGCTCTTACGTTTTTCGCTCCGTCGTTGAAAAAAATCTTCAAAGTAAGGGTAATTCCGAAGCACGTCGACCATTTCTTCAGGACGCTGGTTGCGGACCTCATGGAGCAAAGCAAGAAGGACGGAATACCTAGGAATGATTTTCTCCATTTGATGTCTGAACTGATGCGAGCGGAAGGCAATGAATTAGACATCGAATATCTCACGAGTCAGACGATGTTGCTCGTCTTCGAGATCTACGAGGTCTTCAGCAGTGTTATGAGCTTCGTCGGATTACATATGGCTAATTATCCAGAAATACAGGAGAAATTGCGCGAGGAGGTGAAATCCGTGCTCAACAGATACAACGGTGAGGTCACTTACGAAAGTTTGAGAGAGATGACGTACATGGACCAGGTCTTGAACGAGTCGTTTAGATTACTGCCCGCAGCACTGATCATGAAGAAACGATGCACGGAAGAGATCGAACTGAAAGGATCCGATGGAATTGCTTGTCGCGTGCAACCCGGAATGGAAATCCTGCTACCGGTTCAAGCTCTGCACAAAGATCCTCGATATTGGAAAAATCCCGAAGAGTACGATCCTGACAGATTCGGCCCGGATAGAAAATACAACATCAAAAAATCCACTTTTTTTCCCTTCGGCGAAGGTCCGCGCACCTGCGTAGGCATGAGATCAGCCCAGGTACAATTGAAGGCAGTTTTGGCTATTACTATGAAAACATACACGCTGAAATTATCTCCGAGGACGCAATTACCTCTGAAGATGATCCCCGGAACTATTTTACCTACACCGGTAGGCGGTCTGTGGGTCACTATTCAACAGCTTTAAATACGAATATTTTCTTTTAAATTTCTTTCCAACGTCACAAATAATTTTTTATATCTTAAGCAAAACTTTCTAATTAGCTTTCCCGTAAAAATGAAATTGTCATACAATAAAATTTAATTACTGTATCTTTACACAAAATTACAAAAGATTGGAATAAAATAAAACCTTGGAATTTTATGATTATTAATAAGTTATAATCTTCCCTAAAAACACTAACTCAACATTGCAACAAAAACACAGGATAATGAAGTCGCTTGCTCGTCACTCACTTTCACCCAGTCGAATTTATAGAAATACGCAAAGTAGACGAGGAGAGCCGGTAGGACGATCCCGATGCACCATTCCAACATTGTCACTCTTCTCCCGGTATCCCCGCGGTCTTTTGCAATTTTTTTCTTTCAACTTTATTATTTCGATCTGCAAATAGATGCGTACGTCCTCGTGAGTCCTAGCTCCGTTCAATTGCAACAGCGGAAATGCGATGCATATAGGAGAGATCGCACGCTCTCGTTGCAGGACAGGAGCGTGCAAAAGCAAAACAGCAGCCAGAAACGACGATGAGTTAGAAAGAGGGGAAGAAAAATTGAAAGAGTTAGACGGGTTGGAGGAAGGTGGAAGAAGGGAGAGAGGGTGGCAGCTACTGGCGAAGAGGACGACGCGTGCGTTCGCCGGTAGCCGGGATTTAAAAAAAGGCAAGGAGAACTCCTGACGAGACGGGACAAGGACGACAGTCTGTGGCGAACGGGAGGACGTGAGGAAGAGATGGACGAAGGGAGGAGAGCACGATTATGAAGGCGCGGTACAGTTTAGTTAATATATAAACGCATCAGCGATATAGGATGCATGTGCGAGACCTACAGCCGGAGGGCTGAGGGACGGGCGACGCCGAAAATTGGAGAACGGAGCGGACTTGGAGGGTACAAGAGGAGGAGCGCGTGGAGAACGCGTGAGGCAAGTAGGGCAGGAGGAAAAAGAAAAAGAAAAAGGATAAGGGCTCGTTGGTGAAAAAGACGCGCTGGCGTGGAAAAGAAGACACCGACCGGAACTTATAAGGGTTTTCGGACAACTGAAACGCACGGGAGATTCATCTACGGCTTATATACGGCCGCCCGTGTCCTGCCGATCGATCGTTTTTATCGAAATCCCGTGTTTTTTTCCTCGGTGCACCGCGTCGCTCGTCGCCGATTGACTCGACTCGGTGTCGTGCCACGTAAACGATTACTCGATTAGATATGCCCGGCCACGGGCGGAATTGCAGAGTATCGAACGAGGTTTATATATCATACCATCTATATCACAGGATCTGAAACTGAAGCGCGATTCCTCTTCTTCTCCTTCCTCTCATCCTCCTTCTTTCTTTGCTTCTTCGTTCTCTTCGTCGCTCGATCGGTTTATATACGGCCGGCCGGTGTATCTCCCTTTATCAAGACTGTGTATTGCTCGCGATGCCACCAGGTCGCCGATGTATCTGTCCTCCATTCATTCGCTTAGTATATCGATTCCAGCGGAGAGAAAAGATTCACATTTATATTCTGACGTTCATAGTTTCACATATACGTGTTGCTAAGGCTGCATTCAGAGAATGTACGCTATTGCGTTATTTAAATTTGCCTTTATCGTTAATTGGACGTAAAACAAGGACAAAATAGCGATAAAATAGCACGCTTTCCGAACACAACTTAACACAAACGTGCAACCCTTCTTTTCTTTCTTTTTTAGAAAAAATTGTATTTCCCTCTCTCCTTTCATCTCGTTATCTTGTCATTTAGCGCTGATCGAACAGTAATTGATATTGCAAGATAAACACTTCTCTTAGTCTTTTTTTAACTTCCAAGGCTATACATTTCAAAACGTTGCTTTCGAGGAAAATTTTACTAAAAATTTAAGCTATATATCGTTACACATGCTGTATTATAGATTTTTAATAAATGTTTCCTCGATAGCAACGTTTCGGATTGTAGCCCAAATTCATTACGTCGCGTCATAAGTTTTCTTTATGCAATTAAGTCTTACGAGAACAAGTTACGAATTATTCAATTCTAATAAATTATTATAGTTCTTTTTCTAATCTTTTTCATCAAATTAACACATTTCTCTTTCTATCAGATAAAAATATAAATAAGAAAGAAAACACTTGATCTCTAGGAAGCATTCTCGAATTGAAAGTAAAGTTATCCCGAGTTGGGAATACATTTTTATAATTTAAAAATCTGTGTTGGGCCACTTTCCATCATTAAACATTCCGGATAAGCGTATACATAAGCTATGATCGGTGTATGTTTTACACTCGGGGTGATGTAACACGCTTCTCTGATGCACATGGAGAACATATATTAATTATTCAAACGCGTATCGAGTCGAAAAAACGATCTCCACTGAAGGAGATCAGTGGTGCTGATAGTGCTTTCGGAAATGGCACGTTTTCCCATTTATCAAGATACCTGTCTCTCTCGCTCTTTCCTTTTTCCTTCTTGGCATTCCTTTTTTTTTCCCCGTCTACCTTTTTGCCAGGTCCAAATTTCTGACGCTTGTGTCGCCGTCGCACAGTGTTCCGAAATCTCAAAAAAGTGGCCATAAATCACATTTTCATTATATTTAATTTATTGCACTTTAGAAGTAACTGTTACTTGTTTTGATTTTTATCCGTATTTCACCCGCTTAGCTTTTTTACTTCTTTTTTTAACAACTTTAATACACATGTATTTTGCGTACGAGAAAGTTAGTTTAGATCTATAAGTTAGTGCTCTATGTAACATTACTACATATTTTTAACTAAATATTTTAGATGATTTGAAACAACATATTAAAAAAAAATTATAATAAATTCTAAAATAAAATTCTCGTGTCTTTGTAATCGCTGGATATCGCTCGTTCTACTTTTGCGTGAGAACTAATAGATATAATATCTTTGATTTGACAAACGGACAACGCGGTGCGAAGTGGTGCAA